>NC_079550.1:24000604-24178104 GCF_015846415.1 Triplophysa dalaica | reverse complement strand
GAGAACAGAGGTTTAGTCCTGGTGTTTAAGAGAACAGAGGTTTAGTCTCGAGGTGTCTACCAGAACAGAGGTTTAGTCTTGAGGTGTTTAAGAGAACAGAGGTTTAGTCTTGAGGTGTTTAAGAGAACAGAGGTTTAGTCTTGAGGTGTTTACGAGAACAGAGCTTTAGTTGTGATGTGTTTTAGAGAACAGAGGTTTAGTCCTGGTGTTTAAGAGAACAGAGGTTTAGTCTCGAGGTGTTTATGAGAACAGAGGTTTAGTCTCGAGGTGTTTAAGAGAACAGAGGTTTAGTCCTGGTGTTTAAGAGAATAGAGGTTTAGTCTCGAGGTGTCTACCAGAACAGAGGTTTAGTCTTGAGGTGTTTAAGAGAACAGAGGTTTAGTCTTGAGGTGTTTAAGAGAACAGAGGTTTAGTCTTGAAGTTGTTTAATAGAACAGAGGTTTAGTCCTGGTGTTTAAGAGAACAGAGGTTTAGTCTCGAGGTGTCTACCAGAACAGAGGTTTAGTCTTGAGGTGTTTAAGAGAACAGAGGTTTAGTCTTGAGGTGTTTAAGAGAACAGAGGTTTAGTCTTGAGGTGTTTACGAGAACAGAGCTTTAGTTGTGATGTGTTTTAGAGAACAGAGGTTTAGTCCTGGTGTTTAAGAGAACAGAGGTTTAGTCTTGAGGTGTTTACGAGAACAGAGCTTTAGTTGTGATGTGTTTTAGAGAACAGAGGTTTACTCCTGGTGTTTAAGAGAACAGAGGTTTAGTCTCGAGGTGTTTATGAGAACAGAGGTTAAGTCCTGGTGTTTAAGAGAACAGAGGTTTAGTCTTGAGGTGTTTATGAGAACAGAGGTTTAGTCCTGGTGTTTAAGAGAACAGAGGTTTAGTCTCGAGGTGTCTACCAGAACAGAGGTTTAGTCTTGAGTTGTTTAAGAGAACAGAGGTTTAGTCTTGAGGTGTTTAAGAGAACAGAGGTTTGGTCTTGAGGTGTTTACGAGAACAGAAGTTTAGTCTTGAGGTGTTTAAGAGAACAAAGATTTAGTCCTGGTGTTTAAGAGAACAGAGGTTTTGTCTCGAGGAGTCTACGAGAACAGAGGTTTAGTCTTGAGGTGTTTAAGAGAACAGAGGTTTAGTCTTGAAGGTGTTTACGAGAACAGAAGTTTAGTCTTGAGGTGTTTAAGAGAACAAAGATTTAGTCCTGGTGTTTAAGAGAACAGAGGTTTAGTCTCGAGGAGTCTACGAGAACAGAGGTTTAGTCTTGAGGTGTTTAAGAGAACAGAGGTTCAGTCTTTCAGTCTACACATGTTTCGTCTTAGTCTTTAGCTTATTTTGGTTTGTCAGAACTGTGGGGTTTTCCTGGCAGCCCCAGCAGCGCAGCAACTTGAGTTATAAAACAAGTACGTGTGGGATGTTTGAGGAAACTGCAGGAGAGAGAGACAGACAGGAGAGAGAGTGAGAGGGAGCTTCCGTCATTGCGTATTTGCGGCTTAAATTAGTCCATGGTTTATATTTCACCACGTTTTAACCTGGACCATGGGCTGTGTCGCCTCCAGAACGCCAATAGGTGAGAATCTTCATCTCTGAGCATGAAAAACAGGTCGAGAGCAGATCCCGTCAGAGTGCATTTATGTGTAACCTGAGCCTGTGCGCCGCAGCACACACACTCACACACTTCAGATTTACATCAGCGCGTGCTGTGCAGAAGCTGCAGGCTTGTGTCCGAGTGCTTGCATGAATGTTTGGGCTGCATTGTGTGTCTGAAAGATCATGTCAGATTACTGAAGGTTTCCTCGCTGAAGAAACACTGAACGTGGACGCTCTTGCGCATGCAGCTGCATTATAAACCGCATCAGTTCCCGCTGTCCATCATTTCTTCTCTCTCGCATGGATCCGGTTACAGTAGAGGCGCTTTTATGCAGAGTACGTGAGTCATGGCGTGTGTAAACAGTGAGCTGGGAATGCGCATCTGTTACGCGCTGCGTCTTCATCTCTGTGCTAATTTTGAGGCTGCATGTGTGTGTCTCACAGTCCGCTTGAGTTCTTCCTCGCTCTAAAATCCACCATGGTTTGATTTAAGCAATCGGATTAATATGGGTATATTTACGGGTATATAGGGTATATGGGTATATAGCCTCATATATTTATATTTATGGGTCATTTACTACAAATACCACAGTTAAACTCTGATTAGTGTTGTGTCGTCATGCACGTTCTGTTTGAGCCGTACGATGCTTTTGAGATTCATCACACATTAGGAAGTTATTCGTCCACAATGATCAATCTCCAGTCGTCCCATCAAGTGCGTTCAAAATTTGATCACGGAAAACTCCACAATGGCGTTCCGCTCCGAGAGTCCCAAACAATCCACCTCAGATTTATTTTCACCTCACAAATCATTTGTGCTGTAATTATTAATGGCATATCAGGATACGGAGGCATGGAGAGCCGACGGGCATCATTACCCCCGGACCGCACGCTTGTCCTGGTAATTGCACGTAAACGGGGCGGTTTAGGTTTGGCGTCACTGTGACAGGAGAGATGTACTTTTGCCTGTTGATACGTTTCTTGTGTTCACTTAACCCCGAAAGATTATCAAAGACGAGATCTCTTTAATGTCTCGGTTATTTCATCTAGACATCAGTGAGATTAAATGGATAGCGGATGGAAACGTCTCAGATAATTCTCCAGAGGCCCAGAAATCTGAAAAATGTCATGAGAGTTTGAGAAGAGATGTCAACAATGTGTCAAACTGAGCTCAGATTTCTCTCGTCTGTGATCAAAAGTCTATATTACTGAAGATCTCAAGTAATATCAACTCAAACATTTCTCATCGAATTTACTCAAAACCAGATTCTTCATGTGTCTCAACAATGACACTCTCATTTATTTTATCTTTATTTCATCCAAACATCGAGATGATCATCAACTGAGAACTTGTTTGTGCATCATCTGATCATTTGTCTTTGTCATCATTAACCCGTTTCTTTATCTAACGGTGGCTTCAGTGAAACTGGTCCGAGCGGTGTTGTGAGGACGTTGCGTCAGAGAACCTGATGATTTATAAGTCATTCTGTGTTCCTGCAGAAGACAAGGGCAGGAGATTTGTTCAGGTACAGTTATCAGGACACAGACTCCAGCACTCTTCACTGTCAAACGTAAAAGTCAAACCGCACTCAGAGGGCACAGGCTGGTATAGAGATCGAGCGAAGTCAGACACACGCCGGCCCCAGATGGCCCGGTCCGCCGGTGGCCCGGAGTGTTGTGAAGAGCGGATGGCAGATGGATTTGATACGGTAGAGAGGGGGGGGGTGTTTCAGGAGAATATGCTCTTCATACAGCACACTGTGTCTCCAGGGTTTAATGCCGCTTTATTTTTCTCTTCGGTGTCTGCTTCTAGGGTTCTTTTCCATTTCGTTGACTCGAACTAAGCGTCCGTAAAATCACACGGGCGAGTCAGCGGGCGCCATGCTGAGAGTTCTGCCACTGTTATTTATCGCAGATAAAACTGCTTTTCTTATTTTCCTCAACAGGTCTGTGAGTCCGGTCGATTCAGAATTTATCTTGAGGGAGAGAGAATTAAAGACGATAGAGCGATAAGTCATATTTGACTCCAAATTATATGTACTCTCTCTCTCTCTCTCTCTATATATATATATATATATATAAGAAAATGAAAGCCTTTTTGAATGGAACTGAATGTAGGGACTGAGGTTGATGTCGACTTTCAAAATAATTCTCTTTAAATCATATAGATATTTCAACACTGTGCATGTAAAAATCCTGAATAGCCTGTGTTGATGGCTGAAAAACGTTTAGAATCTATAGAACTAAGTAACATTTATTTATTTAGTTAGTTACTTTTTATTTACTGTTGTTTGTTTATGTTTTATATTCTTTTACTTTTTAGTTTGGGGTTAAATAAAGACTGGACGATTTCTTCACAGGTGTGATAATATTCCTTTATTAAGTGAATTGATGCAAATGTGAACTCACACCATTGCTGGAGTTCAGACTGAATGATTTCACTTTCATTATTCACTCTGTGTGTGCATGTGTGTTTGTGTGTGTGCGTGGGAAGTGTAAACCCTACGGTATGGGGACAAAATGTCAAAATGATATTTTTTGGTCCACATGAGGAAACAAGCTTATAAATCCGACGGAATTAACTTTTCAGAAAAATTAAAAGAGCAGAAACTTTTGTGTGATTGTTAAGTTTAGGGGGAGGGAATTTGATATACAGTGTGTACAGTATAAAAACCATTGTGTCTATGGACTGTCCCCAGAAAACATGGAAACCCAACATGTGTGTGTGTGAATGCCGTGTACATCTTTCTCTCTACAATTTAGTTTTGTTGGGTAGAAATGGCTGATGGCTATATTTTTATTTGAGTTAACACACACACACTAACACACACACACGTAACACTTTTTTATTTTTAGGTCAAAATAAAACTGGATTTCATTGGTTAATGGTTTTAGATTTACAATGTAGAATTTTTAAACATCTTTATATTTCTGTAACTCTTCAAAATAAATACATTTTACCTACTTGTTAAGCTAGTTTGATTGTACTGTACTTCATTTTGTAGTGTATACAGTATAAATATAGTATATCTTAGAATAATATCATTTCACAATCTTTTCTTTGGCTTTGGCTTCATGGTTACCTGAAAATCATTATGTTGGTTCTCAACTTTCTGACCTCACGGATTCACGGTTTTATAAAACAATATATGAAGCTCCCCCCTCATTCGCCATTTCTACACAACAGAACAAAATTCTAGAAAAAGATGTATACTTTATTACAAAAAAGATAAAACCCTGAGAGGTTTTAGTTATTTTAACTTTTAACATCATGTTTATTTTTGTTTGGTCTCATTTTAAGTCATCTCTCTGGTGAGCGCCGGGTCTCTCGGTTGAGAAACATTGCTTGAGAACATGTTGTTGTTGCAGCTGTTGTTTTTTCCGAACCAAACCATTCTTGCATAACCGTCTGGAAGTGATAATGAATGCATGTGAGTAAATATTCCCACCATGCACACAGGAAGTGATGTCACGTGTGCTGTATGATGAGTGTGACATTTGGGCGTGACAGCGTGACGCCTCCTGTGGTGCCGGTCCGTTTCGAGCCGTGTTTCTGTGACGTGTGACTGAGTCATTTGGGATTACAGGTCAGAAATAGGCAAACTGTTGCGTGAGGAGAGAGAGAACCAATGACAGTAAAGGTTGAGTGCGGAACCAATAAACTAAACCATTGACAACATTAATAAAGTCAGCATGTCATTCTGATCATTAAACATACACCGGATGAGACGTCTCTAACAAAAACTAATAAATACTGATATTGTCACGTCTGAGCATATAATACTTCTGCATGCTATGTGACATAAACCAAACCTTGAGTATGTTTCTGATACTCAGTGAACTCTGAACCGCATGGAGACGCTCTGTGTTTAACACTCAGCTGTTCAAATCATGCATCTTGACTGCATGTAGATGCATGAGCGCATTAGAGAGATCATTTCTCCTCTTCTGTCGTGGGAACCAATGACACGATGATTCTGTTGATGGACAGCTGAAGTCTGAAAGTGTCATCAGGTCCCAGTTTTTTACAGATTTTCCAAGAAAAATGTTTTTTAACAGATTTTTAATGTGTTTTTCAACTACAGTCAAAAAACATAAAATTACCGCATATTTACAAGTAAAAAAAAACATTTTACAGGTAAAACGGTTATTTTAAACAAGCTACAAGACGATTTTAGTTTTTTAAAAAAGCTTTAATTTTATTAAGTTTATTTTTGAAGTACAATTTGTAAATTTCGGAAAAGGAAGCAAATTAAGAAGAAACACAGTGAAAGCCATTGATTACATATCCATATGTCCTGTAATTTTACAGAAAAGATATATTATTTTATGGAATATTTTTGTCAATGCAGCTGACAGAAGATTTCAGTTTTTAAAACAAGTTAATTTTTTACTGTTTTTTAATATGGTCAATAACTGTAAAATGAAAAAAAACGAATTCACAAGAAAAAAAATTTATATCCTTTATGTCCTTAAAAAATATTTTTTTTTACTGTATATTATGGTGATGTTGAATATTTTGAAATGTAAAACACATAGCCAAATTTGCGTTTTGGGGTGAATTCTTATGATGTGTTCGTTTTTTAACACAGTCACCCTGTTAAATACATCACTGCTGGTCCCACAGCCTCATGCTTGGTTGCCTTGGTTACCTCAGCTTCGGGCGCCGGGTTAGTGAGTTCTGAGTTTGCACAGATATCTGTCTTTCCCTCACAGTGGCGGGCGACAGGTTGCGTGTGGACTGGAGCCCGAGGAACTCTTGCTCGGACCTCGTGCTCTTGGGCAACACACGGACGAGTCTGGCCAGCGGCCTCTGTGACACATTTGTGCCCTCGGAGCGTTACCTGAAGGTGCCAAAGTTCTCAATCTGTTCCATATCCATTTTTATTTCACAGCGCCCGGAAACGCTCGCCCTCCCCCCACCGCAGAGTGGCCCGTGTGTTATTTAGTGGGCCACGGAGACAGTCTCTGTCATTCAAGAGCTATTTCTGTCATCATTATAGAGTTTACAGTTGAGCTGAGGAACATTCCCTTTATAACACAAGAGACCCAAATACTTTCTGTAAAATCACACCAGAGGAACATGCTCAGGGATCGCTAGATCTCACTTAAGCATCAGCTTAGTCAAAAATACAGAAAGTGTAATTATGTAAACACATGAAGAGTCTGAGGTGTAAGTGAATGTAGATTTTAGAGGGGAAATAATCTGGATTTGAGTAAATCTGATGAGAAATGTTTGAGTTGATATTGAGATCTTGAGTTTTGATTGCAGACGAGACAAATCTGAGCTCAGTTTGACACATCGTTGACATCTCAACTCTTTTTCTCTGGAGAAATCTCTGAGACGCAGATGAGACTCAAGCAAGAGTTTGATTTGCTCTCAGTTTAATCTGATACATAATTGAGATATGACAGAGATGTACCTGTGATTTTTCTCTCTCATGCACTGTGTGACGGAGAACACTGAACAGTTTCCTCCGTCTTTTCTCAGATTGATGATGATGTTATTAACCCGAGTGTCTGAGTCATTAGAGGACCAATTTCAAACTGGGAGTTTCATTAATGTTCACCCATTCGTTTTCTAATCATTTACGAGTAATTAGTGATTAATTCTTAATGTGGTTTTTAAAATGTGATCTTCAGTAGATTTAACAGCCCGCTGCATGTAGTGAAAGAACATTCTCATTCCTCTGTGTGTGTTTAGTCCTGGGGTGACAGTGGTGTTGACGTGTCTTTGTGTTTGATTTTAGCGGTGAGGGTGACTGCACACTTAAGGTTGTGCTGTGAATCCGTTGCTTCTCCATCTGACGTGTCCTTTGATGACAAATTGATTCGTTCTCTGCCACCGTCCTGTTTTTCCAGCTCTGTGTCTGTGGTTTCTGTGTTGTGTAGGACCTCTGATGGTTATGAACGCTATTCAGCCAAGTGCTGTTGACAGAAGCTCTATTGTGTCTATATTTCATTCAGACTCTATTTGTACTCTATTTAGGATCAAATCAATCTGTCACGAGCATCATGTGTCAACATGTACCAAGTCCATCAATATACATACAATGTGGTGTTCCTCAGTCTCAATGTGTTTATGGTCAGTTATTGGTCTTCTGAGAGCAAAATCAAACCTTCAGTAACTGTTGGGTGTATGCTGTGTGTTGTAAAATATGAGAAATATCGGAGGACACTATGAGCTCAAGTGCGTCTGCGCGAGAACAGCACATTGCGTGTGAATGAGAGGTTTGGATGCGTTCAACAGAAAGAGAAACAGGTGCTTTTGACTGACGAGAGAAAGAGAGAGAGCGCGCGTAACCCATCATCAGATGCGCTGCATGTGACGTCATCCGCGCATCCAGCCCGCCGTATCCTTGGAGAAATCGCTCCATGGCGACCGGTTGCCATAGAAATGCTGGTTTCCTTCTAGGCTCCAGCGGAATAACGGGGTGCGCGCTCGACGCGGCATGTCCACGGAGAAGCTTCTGTCTCTGTGAGGCGCGAGCGTCGATCCGGCCACCGGGGTACGAACGCTCGACATCGGTCATTTGTGGGGCGCGCACGCGTGTGTTGTAGAGTTTAGATGCGCGGATAAGAGACGTGGCGGGAATGTTGGTGTGACGCGCGCTTGGTGATATGTCGTTGAACGCTTCGAGCGCGCGCGTCTCGCTGTCCAGTGCTGAAGCGCGTTTGTTCGTCCGTCTGTCGCGTTGGGAGTCACACAGTAACGACATGCGTGTACATGACAGAGAGACAGCCGAGATGGAGAGAGAGAGAGATATAGACACACACACACACACACACACACACAGACAAACAGACAGAGAGCGAGAGACATGAGTATGTCCGTTGCGCTCGAGCAAACGGTCTGTCGCTCTCTCTCTTGTTCGCTGTTATGAAACCTGTAGCTCTCTCTCTCTCTCTCTCTCTCTCTCTCTCTCTCTCTCTCTCTGTGTGTGTGCATAGAATGGTTTGCATGCAAATACAGTTGTCAGGATCAATGTGGTCTATTCTCTCTCTCTTTTGAAATGTGTGCGCGGTTTACTGTCCTATACTGTAATGTCTTCTTACTGTAACAGGTGGTCAGCTGCAGTTTTACTGAATGAGACTTTAAAGATCTTGAAATGAGACATTCGTTGAATTTGGCGCTGTAAGGTCGACTGGAGCTGCTGAATGATCTGTGTTCAGTAGGGCAGTGGGCGAGTGTGCGTGTGTGGACTGCAGTACTGCTGTTGTTAGCGTCAGGTCGTGTAGGGTTTTATTCTTCTGTATCTCTCAGCTGTCGCGAGCTCTCGAGAACACTTGCGTGTCTTTCTTCTTGAATTATACACTGCTGTTATTTTGCCGCCTGCTTCACTAATTGTGCCATGACGTATTCACTAATGCATGTACCCTGATGAACATCTTACCTGCTCGAGTGCCACGTCTGGAGGGTTGAAACACGCCAGTTACACGTGTCGCATGACCCCTGAGGTTACACAGACAAGAGCAACACAACCTGTGATCACACCAGCAGGATGTGTGTGCGCGTACGTGCGTGTGAATGGATCCCTGTCCTTCTTAAAACACTATGATGTATATGCAGACTCTCTTCACTGCTTTTTATCTCTTGATAGTATTTCACAAGATTTAAGGATCGCTTGTAAGAGTTCATATGTGTTTTTATGCGTAACGCTTAAGAATGTAGCGCATAATTAAACTTGATTTACAGCGTTACAGTGTAACAATAATGTTCCTCTACAGCACAGATCTGTAGATAAAGAGGAACAATGTGTAAAGTTTGGAGAATTAAAGGGAAAAAAATATTTTTGAGGGAGCTGATCATCCAAATCATTGAAATACTTGATTTTTGCCTGAAAAGATCATTGATTTTTGCGCATTTTACACATTAAAACTCATCAAACGAACTCATAATAAAAACAAATTATTTGTGACCAACAATCCTAAAATCAATCAAATAAAAATGTATCCTAAAGTCAAAACTTTAATCACTAATATATTTCATTTATTAAATTAATATCCACAGGTGCTTATTTACGGGTAAATGATGATTACACAAATGTTGTTTATGTTCACGCTAAGATTGTTGTATAGCACACTGTATGTCATGCACAGCACATATTCAAATAGTTTCCACTTTACATATTGTTCTCCTTTACCTACAGCTGTCAGAACTAGTTACTCTGTAAATTCTGTTTAATTATGTGGTACATTGCGGACCGTTATCTAAAGTGTTAACTTTTCATGATATTGAAATTTCAGGAATATTTTTCACTTTTATTGGATAAATAATTATGAATGTTTAGTTATTGTGTCATTGTGCTGAGGTTGTTGTTCTTGTCATTTGGCAGGTAAATGTTGAGGACAACAGCGACATGTTACCTAAATCTAGACGAGCTCTTACCATTCAAGAGATCGCAGCGCTAGCTAGATCTTCACTTCACGGTAACACTGACACGCATGCACACACGCACGCACACGCATGCACACACACACACGCACACACACACACACACCTATCATCACTCTTGTCAACATGTCTTTGTTTCGCTCTGATTGAAGTCATGACATTGACCTGCTTTATTTCTCATGTATTATTCAGGGTCAATGACCCATCACGTCTTACTGTGCACGTGTGTGTGTGCAGGTATCTCCCAGGTGGTCAAGGATCATGTGACAAAACCCACGGCGATGGCGCAGGGGCGTGTGGCACACCTGATCGAGTGGAAGGGCTGGTGTAAACCCACAGACACGCCCAGCGCTCTCGAATCTCACCTCACGTCCTACTCGCATCTGTCTGAGGGAGAACAGGAAGCGCGATTTGCTGCAGGTCAGTGACCTTTGACCTTCTCTCCTCTGTTCTCTACACCTCTGTGACGTGACTCTGTATGTGGTGTATGTCTACACCTGTTTCTGCCAAACTAACGACACTCGGCTGTTTCATGGGTCTTTGTGTTTAAATGGTCCATAAATTGGGATCTAGATCAGATGTGTGTGGATTGAGAACGTCTTTGGTTCATCTGTTGGTTTTTCTCAAGCGGTCTCCTCTCTGAAGGTTAATCGTCTGGCTGTTGCTCTCCGCTGTGACAAAGCGTTTCTCCACCACAGTGACACCACGATTTATGAGCTGCACCTGAGCACAATTCATTCAGAGCTCTCTCTCTCTCATTCATTCCCACAATCCTCTGCTCTCTGTCAATGTCACACCATCTTTCCTTCTTATGAAGTCACTAAATATTCATTCTGTTGTGTGTGAGGATTTGTTCACATGCTGCTGAGTTGTGAGTTTTCTCTGTGATGTGTGTCTGTGCCCTTGTGAACACACACACACTGTGACTCTTTGGATAAAATCAAACTATGCTTCATCTGGGAAAATTGCCAAACGCAACAAAACTTTGCGTGCGTGTGCTGACAAAGTTTTCTGCAGAGGATAATAGATGAATGAAAGAATCGATCTGTGAGTCAAGACGAGAGTCAAACTAAACTCAAACGTTCTCAATTTCATCTCGTCTTTAGTTAGTCTTCTTCAATACATTTAATGATTTAATTTTGGTAAATGAATCACTAGTACCCCCTAAAAACACACTGTAGAAAACTAACTTAAAAACTTGAAATCAGCTTCATTAGATTTTTTTCTAAATGATTCTATTCTATTATTATGATTATTATTATTCTAATTATTTTTTGATTTGTTTCATTTCATTTTATTGTATTGTATTTTATTTTTATTTTTATTTTATTACACTACATTTTATTACATTTTATTCTTATTTATCCTATACTTTTCTATCATATCATATCATATCAAATTACATTATATTATATTAGGTTACATTACATTTTATTCTAATTTATTCTATTCTATTCTATTCTACTCTACTTAATTACATTATATTTATTCTATTTTATTCAAAATTTTTCTTTCCTTTCCTATCATTTTGTATTGTATTGTATTGTATTTTACTGTATTCTATTCTATTCTATTCTATTCTCATGTGTTCATATGAAATGAATGTTCATGTGTTCATGTCTTCAGGGGTGGCGGAGCAGTTTGCCATCGCCGAGGCCAAACTTCGTGCCTGGTCTTCAGTGGACGGTGATGAATCTAATGACGATTCTTACGATGAAGATTTTCTGCCTGCGAATGAGCCGCTCACACAGAGTACAGGTACACACACCTGATGAAAACACCCTCACATCTAACACAAAACACACACACATGATACACACTGCACATGCACAACAAGATCTTCACATAAACACACACAGAGAAACGTGACTGATGCATTTAGTTGTTTTTTATTACCTCGCCCCCCCCGGCATTCCCCCCAGTCCTGAAAAAGCTAAACGCATGAGAGGAATGTTTGTCCTAGTGCCCTACTTTCATTCTCTCTCACTCACACATTTTGTTCTCGGCGGCTATTCGATATCCCAGCGTTTATTTCTCCTGCAAGTTTAATGCGCTCCACAGCGACAGTGTAGTCGCAACACCTCCAGCTCGTCTGAAGTCTAACGCGTCTCTTGTCTCTCTCTCTCAGATCTGTCCTCGTACCCTCACTACCTGCGGGATCTTATACACTCTCAGGTGTGTCAGAATCGCCTGCGGGGTCGAGGCCTGTGCGAGGTGGAGAGCGGCGTCGGGGCTGACCTTTCACCTCCGGCGGGGTCGCCGGGGTCACCGTCGGACACGCTCTGCTCTAGCATGTGCAGCCTGGACGATAGACACCCCCTGCTGCGGGACCTCGGACGTCATCGGGACACCCCCGCCGCCGACCTCGCAGCCAAGATCCTCAGCGCGCTTCAGGGAGGGGAGGAGCTGCTGCTGGCCCGCCTCCAGAGGGCGTGCCACAGACGAGGCCACTCCCCATGTTGCTTGGCGACGTATTCGGAGACTTTCGAAGACGATGAGGCGCCGTGTAAGGATTGCGGAGGCGGAGTCTGCCTCCCTCCGGAATATTCCGCCCGCAGGAAGGTGTCGGACGTGACCTCATCTGGCGTGGTGTCGCTCGACGAGGAAGACGCCGACGAAGAGGACGAGAGAGAAGAACAGTGACCAATCATCTCTCAGTTTGACTCTGCATGTTTCATTTGGACTTGGCATTTGGGTCTCCGCTCATTGGGTTGCGGGCGCTCTTCGCTCTCTTTGATCTCGTGTTTCTTTACCACATGGTGAAAAATACTGAAGGTAATCTCAGACCCAACATGGACAGATTTACACGGAAGGAAGGAAAGACTGACGTGAACTCATTATCTCTGCATGTCTTGCAAGTGCCGAAGTCTGAATATGAAGTCTTAATCGTTTGGATCTGGACGTCCAGTTGTTTCGCACGGTTTGTGGATTTGGCTGTTGTTTAATCTCGCTCCCTATATGATGTCACGCCCCATTGCATTCTGGGTCTCGATGACATGACGCCTGTTGCATCTTTCGGGCATGGCTTGCTGAATACGGGAATGCTGAATGTTTCTACGCTGACAGAGAGAACACAGAACACAGATCTGACTTTTCCTTAAATTATTACTATAATTATTCTTAACATGATAACTGTTTCAACTCTTGGTACTCAATGGATTGTTTGATTTTCCCTCGTCATGATTTGTTTTATTTGGTGAATCTCTCCAGAGCATTACTGTCCTGAACACAATGAATGTGTAGGAGTTGATTCAGTGTCGTGAGACGGATGGTTAAGACGAAGCTCGGTGTCCGTGGGCCTTTCTGAGAGTCGCTCTATTTTTGTACTGTGTGTGTGTTTGTTTATTGCTTTACTTCTCTATTTCTGTCCCTGAATTATCACTGTGTGATATTGTCGACATCAGGAAAAACAACGCTAATGTTAAAACAAATGCACCTTTTGCTTTCTTATTTGTCTCTGGAGAGAGAGGATGGGTTTAATATTGCGACTGTCATCCGCTCTCATTTTTCACCTTGCGTTCTGTAAATGTCAAGCTCTCTCTCTCTCTCTCTCTTTCTCTCAGAGCCACTTTCCTTCTCCAGCATTCTCTTGTTTCCATGGAGATCCATGATTCATAAAGTAATTGTTGGTCTAGTCAATCAAAAATTTTTGACAACCCCCCTCGCACAAACACACACGTAATTGTCTGCTTTTCTCCTGGACAGAAGTGCAGTGTATGTGTTGTGTGTGCGTGTTTTTATATGATTCGTTCACACGCAAATTCAATAAATTTTGGTCATTTGCGCGTTCTCACGTCATTGTTTTTAAAAGAAAAAGAAAAATGTCTGTACGATAACATTTGTGTGACAAACAAACTGAAAAATAAGTCATCGTTCGCTGTTTCTTTAATGGTTACTCAGGGTCATGAAATCCCCCGTCAGCATTAAAGCACACACACACACAAACACACACAATGACGTCAGCTCTTCAGTCAATCAGATGTTTATATTGTAAACTGTAATTCTTTTGATGATAACACACCTATGACAGAGAAAGTTCTGGGATCAAACTGTCTTTCCCTCCTCCATTTAAACCCATTACATCACTTCTCCTTTACAGCCCCGTCACTTCCCGTCTCAGCCTCATTTAGCGTTTCCATGGCAACAGCAGTTGTACAGAGTGAACCCAGATTCTATTAGAATATTATCAGTTTTTAAGTTAATTTCTTACGTCCGTGCGAATGAGGACTCTCTCTCTTTCTCTCTCTCTCTCTCTCTCTCTCTCTCTCTCTCTCTCTCTCTCTCTCTTTCTCTCTCTCTCTCTCTCTCTCTCTCTCTCTCTCTCTCTCTCTCTCTCTCTCTCTCTCTCTTTCTCTCTCTTTCTCTCTCTCTCTCTCTCTCTCTCTCTCTTTCTCTCTCTCTCTCTCTCTCTCTCTCTCTCTTTCTCACTCTCTCTCTCTCTCTCTCTCTCTCTTTCTCTCTCTCTCTCTCTCTCTCTCTTTCTCTCTCTCTCTCTCTCTCTCTCTCTCTCTCTTTCTCTCTCTCTCACTGCATGAGTGAGTTACGTAACGCGGGATGTTTCATATGCCAACAGGCTTTCGCTGTCTATGATTCATCTCTTGGACACAACAAGTGTCATGTTTTTCATTTCGTCCTACATGCGTGCTTTCCCTCACTTATTTCTTCTTTCAGCTTCTTTCGCTGTTTGATGTTTCTGCATGCGTCCCTCTACCCCCCGAGCACATGTTATTTTCTCTTTTAAAGCAACAGTTCACCCAAAAATGATTGATTTCTATAAACCTGTATGAATTACTTAGCTCTGCTGAACACAAAGGAAGATATGTGTAAGAATGTCAGTGACCAAACAGACCTAATCCCCCGTTGACTCCCATAGTATTTATTTATTACTACTATGGGAGTCAATCAGGGATTAGATCTGATTTGTTCCTGACATTCTTCCAAATATCTTCCTTGTGTTCAGCAAAATAAAAAAATGTGTGCAGGTTTATAACTACCTTTTCGGTTGAACTTTAGCTTTAAGGTTAGATGCTATAAAAAGCTCCTAAAGGACACTGGGTATCACATCTTGCTCTGATTGGTCAGATTCGGCCTATTGTGTACATTCCCCCGTCCAATCACATCAATAGATTTTAAAGGGTGCAAAGGCCCCCTACTGCGGTCACTTCCCCCGGAGCAGAGACGACATTGAGAGCTCTCTCTTGCTGTATGTGTGTGTCTCTATAAATAGACAAACATTGACCCCTCTGAAATCGTGTGTGTGTGTGTGTGTGTGTTGGGGAAGGAGTGTGTTAAACGCACATTTGTCTCACTCCACTGTCACACTTTTAATTATTCTGTTCATGGCTCTCCAGTTGACACTCGTGAAGTCTCGCTTAATTAAACCGTGTTCATTCCCATGATGATGACATGTACCTGCACACACACGCACACACACACGGACATATATGTTCTCTATTTCTACTTTCAATTTCTACTCTATTCTTTCTGGTTTATGAATATTTGACTGCTGGTTATTTTGATATCAGAGTGTTTGTTTGTGCATCTTGTTTGTTTGGGTTCTAAATAAAATTGGTTCATGTTGTTTGTAAAGATGGAGTGTGTGGATTCTTCATCACCGTGACTGATGTCTCTCATTTACATCAGGAATAAAGTCAAACATCACTCTTAATCCTGCTCATGGGATTAAAGGGTTTACATA
Organism: Triplophysa dalaica; assembly: GCF_015846415.1. Lineage (NCBI taxonomy): Eukaryota > Metazoa > Chordata > Actinopteri > Cypriniformes > Nemacheilidae > Triplophysa > Triplophysa dalaica. Next base: position 24,162,445 of record NC_079550.1, on the reverse strand, counting down.
ACCAAAAAGTTATTTCTTTATAATAAAGGGATGCTTCAGCCGAAAATGAAAATTCTGTCATCATTTACTCGCCTTCAAGTTGTTTCAAATCTGTATAAATATCTTTCTTTGGTTGGACACAGAGTAAGATATCTGTACGAATGCTTATAACCAGACAAATTTTGTCCCCCATTGACTCACATAGTAGGAAAAAATACAATAGTAGTCAGTGGTAGTCCTACATTCTTCTAAATATCTCCTTTTGTGTACAACAGAACAAAAAAAGAAGATAAAGTAATTTTTCCTACTATGGCAGTCAATGGGCTTTAAGAACAGGTCGTGTACTAAAAGTTTATTACTGTTTCACTCAAAGTAAACTTCCCCTAAAAAGACTTTCCATAGGAATAAAAATGACTATGGTCAAGTCAACCGGGACTTTTGGGGTGAACTGTTCCTTTAAAAGTTTACTTTGTGTGTGGGCCAACTTAGTCTCGAGTGAAATACTTCTCTGACAAGTATACTTGTACCAGAATGTATTACATAAAAATAACTTTCAAAATGAACTTGAAGTATACTTATCTCTGCGAAGGTTGTGCCCCCTCAATTGTTATGTTTCTGTTATGTTTGCACATTTAAGAGAGCACAACTGACATTTGAAGATCGGTTGATGTGTTCATCACAAAAAAGTGGTCTATTTTTGATTAAGTATGCTGAAGTGTGCGAATGTAGGATGCATACTAATATCAGTGTGATTGTTCTGTCTCATCACTACCTGGAACTAAACTGGTCTATGTTTTTTTAAGTTCATAAGAACATCTTCATCAAAAGATTGAGCGCAAGTCAAGGCCAAATATACTTTCCTGTCCTTATACTTAAGTTTAATTTTATGAATAAAAAATCAAAGGTAGAGTGAAAGTATACTAGCAGTACACTTGAATGAACATCTTTGTTGTAAGGGGGTTTCTGATAGCGCTGTCTGTGTTGGAGATGTTTTCCGTGTCTTATCTCACCGACCGTTATTTCAGGAGTGGATGCCAGGACCCTGACCTTTTATGGAGCGCTGAGGGTCACCGTCTGACCCATGATGCACTGGGGCGAGTTCTCTATAAGTGAAGCGAGGGCACTCTTTTGTCTCGATCTGTCATGGCTTCTGCGAGCGGTTCTTCAGCATCTCGATGCTCTTCTTCATCGTTCCATCACTCATCACGCTACAGCACGAGCACTGTGAGATCCTTCAGCGCTGATTCTCTCCAGCCGAGGCTTCACGGCCGCTTTGGAGAGGAAACCTCCATCCGCTCCATCACAGACGACTTGGAGCCCGAGCAGGAGTCCTTCACCCGTTACCATGGTAATTCACAGGATCAATCCTCGTGGGACGACACCTTTGGTGGTTGCCAAGGTAATGAGAGACGATGATGAAAGTTTTACAGAAGTCATCATTATGATTAAAAGCTTTTTGTATTGGTTACCAAGGCGATCAAGAGTCGTTCGGGGGTTACAGCGAGGACCAGAAGTACACCGGAGGAGGTTACCATGGCAACTGGAGTCTTGGAGATACAGGCAGGCAGAGTGAGTTAAGAGCGCTGATTGTTCAATTGAGATAATCGGTTATTGGAAACATCAGAAAAAGTCTTCATGTCCTTGCCATCGGATTTTGTGATAAAGAGAAACAATAAAGAAATGCAAAATTGGTTAAACGAGATTTTTAAAGTTAATGACGAAATGCATCTTAAGTCAAAGTAAGATTAAAAGAATTTAAATTCAAGTGACTTGTAAAGGCGATTTGATTTAAGTGAGCTTTTACACTGAAGTTGTCAAGTGACATTTTTCTAGCAGTGTAACAATCTCAACAAATGCGATTCGTCTGGTAGATGACGCCTCGTGTGTGTGTGTGTGTGTGTTTCAGTGTCCGGCTCCAGGCGTTCTGCCAGCGCGGGTGTGGTGAGGGCGATGGGCGACAGCTACTTCCTGTCCGCAGATGTCAGTGGGTTTGAGCCACAGGAAGTGGTGGTGCTGGCGTATAATCAGTGTGTCGTCATTCAAGCAGAGAAGGTGAGTGTGTATTACTGCAATAGAGGAGTACTTTATATAAAATAAGTAAATATTATGATATAATACATATTATTATATAATAAATATTATTATAATATTATTACATATTATAAATATTATTGTGTGTGTTAGTGTGTGTGTGTGTCCATATTTCTGCAATAGAGAAGTGCTTAATATATTAAAAAAGTAAATATACTTTAAGTACTTAAAAGTTAAATATTATGAAATAATACATATTATTATTATTATTATTGCCCTGCGATGGGTTGGCACTCCATCCAGGGTGTATCCTGCCTTGATGCCCGATGACTCCTGAGATAGGCACAGGCTCCCCGTGACCCGAGGTAGTTCGGATAAGCGGTAGAAAATGGAATGGAATTATTATTATTATTATTATTATTATTATATAAATATCATTGTAATATTATTACATCTAATACATTTTATTGTGTGTGTGTTTGTGTGTGTGTATTTCTGCAATAGAGGAGTACTTTATTTATTAAAAAAGTAAATATTATATTATAATAAATATCATTGTGTGTGTGTGTGTGTGTGTGTGTGTGCGTGCGTGCGTGCGTGTATTTCTGCAATAGAGGAGTACTTTTATAAATAGTATTCAGTAAGCAGTAGCTGGAAAAAAATTGAGTCAATATGTAGTGTCCAGGCAAATGAAAAGATCTTTTCAGAAAATAAAAGGATAAAATAAGGTACAAGATGCAGGGTAATTGGGAGATGAAGATTGAAATGAACCACAATATATATCCTTTAAATCTATTACTATCCATTTATCTTTTTCTTCATTGTTTTGTTTGTTTGATCAGACTATTAAACTGATTTACAGATCATTTAAATAATAAAAATGGTAAACTAATCATCTCAGAAAATATAAATTTTCATGCTGTGTTGGCTTGAAATGCTCATTGGAAGACTGCTGACATTGTTTAAGATTTTATGCTTTTAAATGTCAATAATGGGACGGTCTGACAACAGTCTTATAGACCCTTTTCTGTTTCTCTCAGTGAGTGAAGCTGTTGTACACTATAAATTCGGTTGAAATGTATAGCTGATTATTTTTCATTTATAGCATGTATTCTATATATTCCTCTTTTTATTTACTGTCTGTATTTAATGTAAAGCTAAACATTTTACATCAATATTGTTGATGTTTTATTCTTTTCAGTCTGAAGCTTCTGGAAGTGTTGCAGACAGGTTTACCCATAAGTCTGTGCTGCCGGAGGACATGGACCCGCTGTCTGTGAGCAGTGCACTGTCCTCAGAGGGGATCCTCACCATCAGAGTCAGCCGCATCCCAAAACAACCCGGAGAACCTGGGACTCCTGTCTTCTGCTCTGAAGCTCACTTTTGACCCCACAGAGAAGAACATTCAGTCACATCCTCATGTTAGACCCATCAAAACAGATTTTGATGATATTTTATTCATGTTTATTTGACAAGGAACATTGTTGCAAGAACCACGCAAGTTAGATTCTTTACTTTGACTGTGGATGATGGCAGACAGGTGAGGAGGAGGTAACCATAGCAACAGCAGACTGGCTCCCTGTAGGATCAGTAGTACATCATATTGATAATTCCTTTCACTTCTTGTTCACTGATGTTTGGCTGTGAGCTCACAGTGGACGGAAGTTTCCAGGTGTGGAAGCCCAAATGAAAACTACTGTAGCATTTACTACATTTCTAGATACTTCCAGCTTACTGTAGTAAATATGAGTACACTACTATTTTTATGTGCCTAAAATAATAGAATTGTTCTTGAAGCCTTTGTGTTAATTTTTTTAATACATTTCAGTGTTTTTTCCCCAAATCTATAAAATCACACCATCTAGAATATACTTGGCTTAACTTTGTAATATATATTTATAAATAAAACATTTGCATTTATATATTTGAACGATCAATTTAGTGACATCCTGTTGTTTCTCTCTTCTAATCTCTTTCAAGTCTGTTAAATTCCCAAATATCAAACCTTTCACATTTGTGGATATTTTCACACTGCATTGTTAAATGTTTACGGGACTAAAGTTCAAACACGTGACATTTATTTGAAGATCTTTAAAATGAAATGCCTGTTTGAGCAGGTCTAAATCAGTCCATTCTGATATTAAATGATGTACACTTATTATGATTCTAGATATGTAATGGAAACATGTTTCTTCTAAAACGTTTAACATAATGGGGTGGCAATGGGGGGCAAGATCTGTTCGGTTATAAACATTCTTCCAAATATCTTTCTCTGTGTTCATCAGAACAAAGACATTTTTACGACATTCAAAAACACATCTTGTGATCAAACCAATGGAACTGATATATTTCAAGAAAAGTTGTTTTTTGATCAAGACTCCTCTAACACTATGAGACTTTGGGAATCCGCCCCGTAAATATCATGTTTACACTTTCTCAAGCACAGCAGATATGATGACATAACAGTCAGCATTAGATGATAATCGTTATGTCAGTAAGTGAAATTAAATGCCATGCTTGTACATATCCAGATTGACAGTTTGCTTCGGTCCTGCACTGTAATAATGATAGAAACTTTATGGATTTAATCAATTAATTTTAACATCACACATCACAAATGACAGACCGACACAAGAAGAGACTATTTTCTGTACATTTTATATACAATTTTTTCACAATTTGGAATTTCAAGTCTTGTTTTCTGATGAACGTGTCAAAATTAAGTATTGTTTAACATTAGAAGAAATATTTGCTAATGTGTGATGAAAATCAAAAAATTTCAAATGGAAAACCAAATAATTTTTCTTACACTATTGTGAAAGATATTTTTCCTGCAAATCTTGGTCAATCGTTCAGAAAAGTAATTTTTCGATACCATTTTTATGTCTGCTTGTTATTAAAGTGTTTGTTGAAAAATGTGTTTTATGTAAAGCAACAACAATGCAAACTTGCAAAAAGTGCTAAAGAACTAATTTGAATTTCATGTTTTTTTCTCATTTATGACAATTGGCAGGCACAGAAATATGACAGATGGGATTGTTTTGTTTTTCTTTATTCCCGAAGGGGGAATTTGACTTTAAATGAATCTTGGCCAGCTGGTTTTATAACCTACTTACAACATCAACAGCCAATCAAAGTTAACAAAGAACTGAACGACATCCAATCAGAAGTGAGTAAAACAGACAGGACAATTACAAAGAAAACCCAGAAAACATCTCGAAGCATGAGCTATGTGCTAGAATAAATCTCCAGAACACAAAGAATCAACACCAGTGTAAATGTTGTTGTGTTAAAATCTCGTTTTATTCATTTCCGATATAGAAAACATAAGCAAAATCACCTGCCCTTGTTTTTTTTAAATTGCACATATTTTTCTTGTTTTAAACACTTCATGTTCATGAAATGTGTTCCAGACCAATAAAATCCACAAGAAGATAAACGTTTCTTTAATAGTTTAGTGTTGAGAAAGTGAAACCCAAACCGGTTTGCATTTAAAACAGTGAACAACGATTTCTCTAAAACACAAACTCTTCTCTGTGGTAATGATTCAACAAACATCGTCTTTGTCTCTTTCTATACAAAAAATAAAGTTCATCTCAAATTCATTGATGCTTTTATTTTATTACAAAAAAAAAATTATTGCACAGATGCTTTATCCTAACTGAACATAAAAAAGGAAAAATAAAATCAGTTTATCTACTTTGTTGATCGTTGTTAATAAATATAATTCCTCACAACACAATCTTACACATGAAATGCTACGGACCACAAATAATAAATGAAAATACACAAACAGAAACAATGATGATTTCACTCATTTGGTCTGTTCAGGAGGAAAAACACATGTTGAAATAACCACTAAAGAAATTCATTTCTGAGATGATATGGGAATCATTTTCTGAGGTCAAAGACACAACATCATTTCTGGATTTCAACGTTCAATCAATGTTTGTCGAGGAGATCCCGTTAGAACAAAATCTAATGCAAAAATACTGTTAAATATTGAGATTTTGTCTGAACCTCGAGTCAAACATCTCTCGTTTAATGGCAAAAGAAACAAAATTTCATTAAGTGAATCTTTTAAATATATTAAATCTGTACATCTAAATCAAAGTTCTACATGAATTGTTGCAAAAATAAGCTCCTCCTACGACGTATTAACATATGAACGCTTATTGGCCACGAGACAAAACGTCAGTTAAAAATCAAAATCAGTTCATATTAAAATGACCCGCGAAACGTTCACAAAAACACACAACAAACATTTACAGGAGGAAATAAAGTGTTCTCAGAGCTCCTCTTTTGTTCCAATCGGCCGTTTGTTGCGTGTTTCAGAGTTTGTGAGTGAATCTCACGTAACCTGTCAGGAACACGTCCGTATTTCACCCCCCAAAATAATATTTTATTAACATTAATATATTAATACAAAAAAATATATATATTTCAGCTCAAGTCTGAAAAGGACACGAGCTGACAGAACTTGTATACGATCTTCTCCATTACACAGAAAAATGTCCATAAATGCTACAAGAGAGAAAGCGAGAGAGAGAGAGAGACATGATGACTGTGACATCATCAAACGCAGGAGTGAATCAGTAAATGGTCATTTCTTCACGTATGTGTATTGAGAATACAAGATCAAGTTCTCAAACAAAACCAACAAACAACATCATCTTTTTAAAGAGAAACCTTTTGATTTCCCAATACACATATATATCAAAGTGGTTATTACAAATAAACATTCACATAAACACAGCACCAATAAAAAACTCACTTTCACTTTGTTCATATCGTTTACTCTGAATCAGTAAAAAGATTATTAGGGAACACTTTACAATAAGGTGCTATTAGTTAACATGAGAAAATGCACAAGCGGACATTAGCTGTGAACAATTGAGTTTTCCAGCATTTATTAATCCTTGTTAGTGTTAGTTCATGTCAATACTGAAAATGTACTCATGTTCACAGTGTCAATGTTTTGATCTTAATAATAAAGAGTTCTGTCATCATTTACTCAACCTTCAAGTTGTTTCAAATCTGTATAAATGTCTTTGTTTTGATGAACACAGAGAAAGATATTTTAAAGAATGTTCGACATCAAACAGTTCTGGGGGATCATTGACTATCATTGTTTTTTTCCTACAATGTGAGTCAATGTGGGTCATATAAGTTATAAGCATTCTACCAAATATCTTTCTCTGTGTTCAACCAAACAAAGACATTTATACAGATTAGGATCAACTCGAAGGCGAGTAATTGAAGAGAGAACTTAAATGTTTCTGGTGTAGTGTCCCTTTAACATGAACGCTGTAGAGGTATTGCTCATGTTCGCTAAAGCATTAATTAATTGTGAACAAATAGCACCTGATTGTAAAGTGTAAATGATTATTGTTAATATTATCGATGTGGACGGAGCTGTGATTCAATTCAAGTTAACGCGAAGCTTACCACGAGCTAACAATATAAAATATTTGGAATATTATCATAAATAATCTCATAATTGAATCCAGATGAATAAATGAAATAAAAGCACTGTTTGTTATTCATGATAATCTTACTGTAAAGTGTTACTATTTCTAAAAAGTTAGTGTGCAGGCAACAACTAAAGTCTAGAAAGGAAGCAAAAAAGTGCACATGGTTCTGTGATTTCACTCCTTTCACAAGATCAGGAGGAGAAAACACATCAGTGGTTTGTGAGTAAAATGGCGACCAAAGTCTCTGCTTGAACAAATGTCACGGGAGAAAATAAATCTCTTTTCTACTGAAGTGAGGATGTAGAGATTATACATCCCACACACATCCATTATCTCTCTCTCTCGCTCTCTCTGCGCCCACACCAGCATCAGTGTCTTTATATGGAGAGAAACTCAATGCCCACCTCTTGCTTAAAAAAGAACCCATCAAGAGACGGGGAGAGAAAGTGTCCAGTGATCAAGATTAAAACACAAAGGGAATGTAAAGAAACAACACCACACACACAATCTGACAAGAACAAGAGTCCCTGATTCTTTCCCATAACAGGAAATGGAATTAGTGTTTGTCAGGAAGATTTCAACGAGACCCAAATAATCCAGCCGGTGGACGTTCGGGAGTCCGTCTAGAGAACTGTGGACTGTTTTGTGCGTCTCATGGTTCTGTGACGTCAGTGGGACTTGTCGTCTGAGTCCGAGGAGTTGGGCGGATGTTCTCTGGGCAGCGTGAGGTTTGTGTGACGCTCCCACAGTTTGTGAAGCTCCGTGGCTTCACTTTCGCTGCTGGTTCCACTGGTCCCACTGTCCCGGAAACTGGCCAGCGGCGGACGAACCTTCACCCCCTTCACCGTCATGGAGCCCTCGATGGCTTTACGCAACTAAAAACAGACGGGAGTTTGTGTGTCTCTGTCGTTAGAACACTGCTTACGTGCTTGTTAACAAAATGAAGTGTGTGTGGTGACCTCTGACCTCTCTCAGTGAAACCACCCCGATGAGACGCCCGATACTGGTGACGTAAGCGTGATCCAGACCCAGCAGAGAGAAGATGGTGTGCGTCTGTCAGACAGATTTAACATCGCTGCTGTTGAGATATCAAACATACAAGAAAACGAATACACAATAAAAATCACACACACTACAGACACACACCTTGTGCAGTGAGGTGCGCTCCACCAGCTGGAAGGGGGCGGGGTCAATCTTGCAGTTGTTGAAGTTCACCTGCTCGTCAAGCTGTTGCTCCTCCCACTCCTCAATCTGCATTCAGAGGTAAACATGCATGACTTGTGTGTGTGAACCTGTGTGTATGTGTGTGTGTCTGTGTGAGTGTAGGTGTTTGTGTGCGTGTATGTGTGAATGTGTCTGTGTGTGTGTGAGTGTAGGTGTGTGTTTGTTTCTGTTAGTGTGTAGGTGTTTGTAAGTGCGTGTAAGTTTGAATGCGTGTTTGTGTGCATGCATGTGTGTGCATGTTTGTAGGTGTGTGTGCTTGCGTGTTTGTGTGCGAGTGTCTGTATGTGTGAAAGCGTGTTTGTGTGTATGTGTCTGTGTGTGCATGTAGGTGTGTGTTCGTGTTTAAGTGTGTGTAGGTGTGCGTGCATGCATGTTTGTATGCTTGTGTTTGTACAGTATTGTTCAAAATAATAGCAGTACAATGTGACTAACCAGAATAATCAAGGTTTTTAGTATATTTTTATTGCTACGTGGCAAACAAGTTACCAGTAGGTTCAGTAGATTCTTAGAAAACAAACAAGACCCAGCATTCATGATATGCACGCTCTTAAGGTTGTGCAATTGGGCAATTAGTTGAAAGGGGTGTGTTCAAAAAAATAGCAGTGTCTACCTTTGACTGTACAAACTCAAAACTATTTTGTAAAAACATTTTTTTTCTTCTGGGATTTAGCAATCCTGTGAATCACTTAACTAATATTTAGTTGTATGACCACAGTTTTTTAAAACTGCTTGACATCTGTGTGGCATGGAGTCAACCAACTTGTGGCACCTCTCAGCTGTTATTCCACTCCATGATTCTTTAACAACATTCCACAATTCATTCACATTTCTTGGTTTTGCTTCAGAAACAGCATTTTTGATATCACCCCACAAGTTCTCAATTGGATTAAGGTCTGGAGATTGGGCTGGCCACTCCATAACATTAATTTTGTTGGTTTGGAACCAAGACTTTGCCCGTTTACTAGTGTGTTTTGGGTCATTGTCTTGTTGAAACAACCATTTCAAGGGCATGTCCTCTTCAGCATAGGGCAACATGACCTCTTCAAGTATTTTAACATATGCACACTGATCCATGATCCCTGGTATGTGATAAATAGGCCCAACACCATAGTAGGAGAAACATGCCCATATCATGATGCTTGCATCTCCATGCTTCACTGTCTTCACTGTGTACTGTGGCTTGAATTCAGAGTTTGGGGGTCGTCTCACAAACTGCCTGTGGCCCTTGGACCCAAAAAGAACAATTTTACTCTCATCAGTCCACAAAATGTTCCTCCATTTCTCTTTAGGCCAGTTGATGTGTTCTTTGGCAAATTGTAACCTCTTCTGCACATGCCTTTTTTTTATCAGAGGGACTTTGCGGGGGATTCTTGAAAATAGATTAGCTTCACACAGACGTCTTCTAACTGTCACAGTACTTACAGGTAACTCCAGACTGTCTTTGATCATCCTGGAGGTGATCATTGGCTGAGCCTTTGCCATTCTGGTTATTCTTCTATCCATTTTGATGGTTGTCTTCCGTTTTCTTCCACGTCTCTCTGGTTTTGCTCTCCATTTTAAGGCATTGGAGATCATTTTAGCTGAACAGCCTATCATTTTTTGCACCTCTTTATAGGTTTTCCCATCTCCAATCAACTTTTTAATCAAAGTACGCTGTTCTTCTGAACAATGTCTTGAACGACCCATTTTCCTCAGCTTTCAAATGCATGTTCAACAAGTGTTGGCTTCATCCTTAAATAGGGGCCACCTGATTCACACCTGTTTCTTCACAAAATTGATGACCTCAGTGATTGAATGCCACACTGCTATTTTTTTGAACACACCCCTTTCAACTAATTCAACTAATTGCCCAATTGCACAGCCTTAAGAGCGTGCATATCATGAATGCTGGGTCTCATTTGTTTTCTAAGAATCTACTGAACCTACTGGTAACTTGTTTGCCACGTAGCAATAAAAAATATACTAAAAACCTTGATTATTCTGGTTAGTCACATTGTACTGCTATTATTTTGAACAATACTGTATGTGTGAATGCGTGTTTGTGTGCATGTGTCTTTGTGTGTGTGTCTGTGCATTTGTGTGTGTTATTTTTCTTACCTCTCGAAGTGTCATATCGTCTTCTATGTCCGGGTCGTCCTAGAGAAAGACAGAGATGAGTTAACACACACACACACACACACACACACATGCAGTGTGAGACTTCAGAGTGTGTATGGAGCGGTGTGAGTATGTAACAGAAACACACGAGCCAAAAGCCTGCTGCACACACTATGAATACACAATCAGTTTGTTTGTCCTTTTATAAAACGCTTTTATTCGTCACATTCAAGTTTAATGTGTATACACACGTGTACACAGACACACACACACAGCTGATCAATACTAGCTGTAAGCGCTCTTTGGCAGTGGTGAGATGAAAGTCTCTCTCTCTCTCACTCTCTCTCTCTCTCTCTCTCTCTCTCTCAGATACTGATTGTAATGGATGATGTCACTCTGCAGTTAAACTCTTCTCCGTCTTTCTCTACAGAATCATTTGGGCACAGAAGACGTGAACATCACACACACATCAATAAAACATGCGTCCATTAGCGTTACTGCTGCTTCTTTCTGTGGACTGTGAGTGTAATGAGAAACGCCTGCGGCTCATCATGAGCTCTCAACACTAAGAGCTGTATTCAACCACAGTGTCCAGGAAAACTTATTTGAGCAGTGGACACAGATACAGAACTCTAGACATCACACACACTGATGAAGAATCCAGGACGGCTGTAATCTTCAATTCTATTGGTTGAGCTGTCAAGTGTTCGTTTTATCATTTTGTGTAACAAGTTCTCTTTTTGCTTGTCATGTCCTAATGTTATGTTGTCAACTCTTTAACAAGTTATGTGCACAATAAGAAGTTTGACTTATAACAGAAAGATTTATGCCACTTCTCATCATAGACTTGCATACATAGATGCCGCAATCCAGACACATTGTGTCCGCCATCTTGGAACTGTCAACATTTCAGATCACGTCTCATCATACACAGTAAAAACCAATGAGATGTTAAAGATGTCACAATATTGTTGTAAAAATAACAGAGATTTCAATTCTTGAAGAAATGTGAATCTTTCACAGGTGAAATGTGCTTCTTTGTGTTTATTTAGGCATGAACTCAATATGGCAGGTTTTTATCATACTATTGTGTTTGTTGATGCCTACATCTTGTATTGTGTTAGTTTGTGAATATTAATGTTTGTGTCTTTAACACGTTACAACCACAAACACGGTTTCAATTTGACATAAAAACACACAGAAATGAGGCATCTATGTAAACATGTTTACGCTTCAGAGTTTCACAAACTTTCTTCAGGACTTTCTTGTGTGTGTCTGTGCAGCAGAAGAGAATGATTATGTGAATCATGATATTAATACACCATAATGATCATGAAATCTAGTTTCTAAAATCTATCGAAACTAGATTCTTATTAGCCCGCCTAATGTTCAAAAAGCTCACACTTAAAGGGACAGTTCACCCAGAAATAAAAAGTCTGTCATCATTCACTCACCCTCTGTATACTTCCATATATCTATCTCTGTGTTCATCACAACAAAGTACTTTCTACAGGTATGAAAATAACACGAGGGTGAGTAAATTATTTTTAGGTGAACTGTCCCTTTAATGTATCACATCAACTATGCACATCTGATTACACAATGGTGACCTTTGAACTGTAATGTTTGTCTATGGACCAATCAGAACACTTGTGGGATTTAATGTTGGAATGACCAATCAGAAGCATGACAATGGTTACAGGTCAAAGGTCAGACGGAGACATGAGGTGACGTGATGACGGATGATGAATTACACGGCGAGCCATCGGTCTCTCTGGCTCTTACCACGACTGAAATCCTCACACGTTTAACTGGTCTGAGATCAGCAGTCATCACATTATTATTCTTCCATTAGAAAACACAAACAACACAACAATCTTTACTCTTAAGCCACATTCACACTGCCACCAAAATTAGATTTGTTTGCTTATATGTGACCCAGATCTGTTTACTGCATGAGAGTGTGAACAGGACAAACCACATGGAACCCGATCTTATTTAATCTGATCTGAGCCACTTCCACATGTGGTCCTAAATCAGATACAGGTCTGATGTTTCGCAATGCGACCTCAGTCTGAACGGTCATTTCGGAATTCATGCAACTTTTGCATCATTGTTGATTGACTTACGTCATAATTCTGCACTAATTTAAAGCTTTACACGCTATTCTGTTGATGGAATGTTGATACCGCACGTGAGCCACACAATGTGATACAACAAATGACTTTAGCAAAAAAAATTGTAATTGAGCATTAAGGCTTGAAGTGTGAACATGGCTTTACATTATATCATTTACACATTACAACTGTGAAACACTTGTGTGTGTGTGTCTGTGCGTCTGTGTGTTTTCGTGTCAGTGTATACGGGCGTGTCTGTTTGCATGCTTATGTGTCTAGACCTGTGCGTGTGTCTGTGTGTGCGCGATTCTGTGTGTTTGTGTGTGCGTGTCTGTGTGTGCTTGTCTGTATCTGTGCGCATGCTTGTGTGTCTAGCCCTCTGTGTGTGTGTGTGGGTGCGATTCTGTGTGTTTGTGTGTGCGTGTCTGTGTGTGTGTGTGTCTCTGTGTGTGCTTGTGTGTCTGGGCCTGTGTGTGTGTCCGTGCATCTCTGTGTGTGCATGTCTGTGGGGTGCTTGTGTGTCTAAGCCTGTGTGTGTGTCACTGCGTGTGCGTGCTTGTGTGTCTAGGCCTGTGTGTGTGTGTGTCTCTGTGTGTGCGTGTCTGTGTCACTGCGTGTGCGTGTGTGTGCTTGTGTGTCTAGGCCTGTGTCTCTTTGTGTGTGCGTCTGTCTGTGTGTGCGTGTCTGAGTGTGTGTGTCTGTGTGCATGCATGTGTGTCTGTCCCTGTGTGTGTCTGTGTGCATGCCTGTCTGTATGTGTATGTCTGTTTGCGTCTCTGTGTGTGTGTGCTTGTGTGTCTAGGCCTGTGTGTGTGTGTGTGTGTGTGTGTGTGTGTGTGTGCATGTCTGCGTGTGTCTGCGTGCATGCATATGTGTCTGTCCCTATGTGTGTGTGTGTGTGTGTGTGTGCGTGCATCTCTGTGTGTGCGTGTCTGCGTGCATGCATATGTGTCTGTCCCTATGTGTGTGTGTGTGAGTGCGTGCATCTGTGTGTGCGTGTCTGCGTGTGTCTGTGTGCATGCATATGTGTCTGTCCCTATGTGTGTGTGTGTGTGTGTGTGTGATTGTGTGCATGTGATCTCACCTCCAGTGTTTCTGTCTGAGGATGAACACAAAGAAGATTCTTCAGACCGATGCCAGATTCATGAGGACCTGAGGGAGACAGAGAGAGATTTGCTTTTGAATGTTGCTGTCGCTGTTATGTACAACACATCATCTCTCACTAACAGTCATCAAATCCTGACAGTTTATTCATGAAATTACACATTTCCCCAAAACGGTCCAAAAACAAAAGTCATATTAATAATGAATCTTTCATTTAACAAGAAGGAATACACAGTAACAGTCACACGTAAACCGATCAAAACTATAGAGTAGCACTAACACAATGATGTTGTGACTCAACACAGAGAATAAAGTTAACTATGTTAGATTCTAGCTTCATCAAAGATGTCTCCATTTGATGTGTTTTCCTGCATTACAAACACAAGTGATGTGAGATCTTCTTACTTGTGGGAATGTCTGTGTTCTTCTCAGCGACAGACGATCTCTTCAGCGCTGGTTTGAGAGGTTTAGGAGAAACAGGTCGAGAGGGAGGGAATGAGGATTCATCTGTGGAGATCTGTCCACACACACACACACACACAGTCAATATAAATATACGAGTATAATAATCTCATAGGAGTCAAACAGCTGTTCACGCACTGACCTGAAATCGAACCTCGTGGTTGACCTTGTGACCTCCCTCCTCACTGCTGGGGGTGCTGATCACTGACATGCGCTTCCTCTCATCCTCTGCACGCTCATGTATGTACTCCAGACGCCGCTGGCTACCCAGATGCTGTGTCAGGAGCGCCTGTAACTGAGCACGCTCAATAGAACCCAACAAGATCATCGACTCTGAAACCACACGACACCTTTCCTTTAGATGGAGGTATCAGGTCTTGAGTCTTTATAATCTACCTGTGTGTGCGTCTGGTTGTGTAGGAGTGTGTGTCTGTGTGTAAGAGTGTGTGTATGTGTGCGTCTGTGTGTGTGTACCTGCAGACTCCACCAGTGCTAATGTTTTCAGGTTTCCCATCAGAAGAATCTCGTGCAGGTCTCTGTAGGTGGAGTTTAGAGTGATGTAATGGACGTCTCTCACCATGATGTCCTCCACACGGATATTATATTTCCTTCATGCAGAGAAAACCATGTAAGAGTGAATCTAACACAATATTAACATTACAAGTGCACACGTCATAGGTTTTAAACACCCTCACGTTTGCATTCAACCCTGTTACCCCATGATTGTCCGCTGATGTAAATGTCATATTTTTTTAAAGTGTGACACTAAAGATGTGAGATCATGTCGACCGTTTCTTCATTTATTTCATCTTCAGATAATGTGCGTAAAACTGCAGTATTGACGAGATCTGTTACCACACAGACTCACACACACCTGAGGGTGGTCATTTCAGACTCAAACCTGATCATCTTAGCAACCACATCTCAACACCCTGGCAACCAGCACTCCATTTGTCAGAAAATGTAAAGATACAGTTCAAACATGTGAACAGCTTAGGGTTGTGCGTCTGTGTGCTTCGTCATTTGTCTGTGTCAGTATTTGTTATATCTTAACTGAAAGATGATCATGTGTGTGTGTGTGTGCGTGCGTGCGTGTGTGTGTGCGTGCGTGTGCGTGCGTGTGTGTGTGTGTGCGTGTGTGTACAGCTGATAAATGACCTTTTTTCTGCAGAGTCGGACTCAGCAGAATCTAGTTTCCGGGACATCCACACAAACACATGTGCTTACACACACAAGTGTGCACACACACAAGTAAGCAAGTACACACGTGCGCACACAACAATAAGCGCACATACACACAAACACACCCACTCACAGAAAACATGCAAACGACATACGCAACAAAAGCACAGACACACACAACACACATAGACAGACAGACAAACACACACACACACACACACACACAGAAACATACGTACACAAAAAACTCAAAAACACACACAGAAAACACACAAACAGACTCAAAGACACACACACACACACACACACACAGACACTCACAGAAAACACACAAACAAACACACGCAAACAAAAGCACAGACACACACAAACTCACGCCAACCCACACAAACAGACAGACAAACACACACAAACACACACACACACACATAAACACACACAAAAAACACAAAAACACACACAGAAAACACACAAACAGACTCAAAGACACACACACAAACAAATGTGCACACACACAAACTCTCAAACATACACACACTCAGACTTTTGTTGTGTAATTGTTCTTTCGTTTGGTATATATGTGGCTCTCAGAACCTACAGATGAATTTGACACAAGGGCAAAAACACACATAACTGTGTGTGTTGAACAGAATGACTATTTGTGATGAACATTGAAATGCTATCTGACAACACTCTGTGTGGGTGGGGGGGGTGTGGGGGAAAGTCATGTGAAAGTCACTGTGTGTGTGCTTGTTTAACTCTACCTCACACAGTCATTTACACTCATTAAAGACACCAAAGACTCATGTAAGCGTCTGAGATAACAGATTAGAGAGAGAGAGACTCACTCGTGGTGACCCCAGCCGAGCTCGGGCAGGTACGGCAGTTTCTTAATGCGGATGATGGAGTCATAGATGGACGGCTGGAGGCTCTGAGCGACGGCGTTGGCCAGAATCACAGCGATCATGATGGGCAGAATGTGACTGATCTGACCCGTCAACTCAAACACAATCACGGCCGTCGACACCGTGTGTGTGACAGCACCCGATAACGCAGCCGCTCCTACACACACAACAAACAATAAATAACAACCTGAAAAACAAAACGAGTGAGCGTGCGAAGAGAGACTGAGTGAACGAAAGAGTGAGTGAACAAATAAATGAGTGAGTGAGTAAGCAAGCCAATAAATGAGTGAATGGCGAGTAAGTGAGAGAGAGAGTGAGTAGATTTATTTAATTTCGCTGAGCTACAGCTTTCCTGTAGCTCAGTGGTAAGAGCATTGTGTTAACAACGCAAGGTTGTGGGTTTGATCCCAGGGGATTGCACATACCTAAGTATAACTGTATAGGATAATGAAATGTAAGTGGCTTTGAATAAAAGCGTCTGCCAAATGAATAAATGTAAATGTTTAAAGATGCACGAGGATCTGCGGATGAATGGAGTTTTCTTACCCACAACAGCGTATCCACCGGGCACTATGGGGTAGATGGTTCCATCTGAATTAATGCCCTCTGGAAACCATGCGGCCATACTCTCACCCACCAAACGCCCGAACGCAGCACCTGACACACACACACACACCAGTCAAACTACACCTCATTCATACTGCATTAAAGTCATTTAAGATGTGTGACATCAATCAACAAAACACACACAGACGCACACTTACCAATGACAAACACAGGCATGAAAGCTCCACAGGGGACTGGAAGAGTCGTGGCTAAAGCTGACATCCAAAACTGCACAAGACGACAGACACACTTATGTCATTAACACAACACACACTCAAACACAGACAAATAAAGTGTGAGAATACCCATCACACAGCTGTCAATCAATGAATGACACGTCCCCTTCTAAAGCTTATTTTAGTCATTCCACTTATTTGCCTGAAAATCATCAACAAACTGTTTTAAAAATGAAAAAAAATCATAAATTCATGTACAGAATCTGAATAAGCGTCAGTTCACGTAACAGGCCTGTTTGTGTTCCTGCAGCCGCCTGTCTCTCCACTCACACAACAGGCTGCCATACGACAAACAGAAGGATGTGATATTCACACATGAGTCTATGTGCGTCACAACATATAAAAATACACAAATGTACTCATTACACATCTGACGCAAAATCTGCACGCTGGACGACATCTTGTCTTCAGACTCACAGAGACATGAAATTAAATGTGTCGATAGAAAATCTCACAAACAATCTGTGTTTTCACTTCTACAGACAATAAAAGAGAAAGGACATTACATTGAACAAATACACATAACTGGTGAAACATTTAAGTATACAAAATTAAAAGATAAATGTTTTGCTGAGCATAATTAATAACAAACAGATCAATTGAAATCTAATGAAAATCAAATGACACAACAAACACCGCTTCTATATATACTGTTATTTTTTCACATGATAGTCATGAAGTAGAAAAGCATGTCCTTAAAAAAGAAACTCTATTTTATAAATGAGAATTAAACTTATTTTAATTTCACATTTCATGTTAGATTTCACTTCTATAGATCAGTGTAAGTAATGAAGTATTTCTATTGCACATTTATCTCAGCAGGGCTGACAAAGTGCTGTACAGAATCAAAGGGTTACAACATAAAACAATCAACACAAATCGTAAAACAATAAATCCTATATAAATCCTATTAGAATGCGTGGGAGTAAAGATATGTTTTCAACATCCTTTTAAAAGTTGTAATAGAAGGTGCAAGACGGATGTCCAATAGCAGGTGATTCCAAAGACTGGGGGCGGCAACTGAAAAGACGTGAACGAGATCTTAAAGACCTGGAGGATGAACAAGGAGTAAGAATACTGCAAGATAGGATGGGGCTTGACCATTAAGAGCTTTAAAAACGAACTACAAAATGTTCAATTGTATTCTAAGAGCCAAAGAAGAGCGGCTAAAATTGGTGTAATATGATATGTTTTCTTTGCTCTGGTCAACAGCCATGCAGCCGCGTTTTGTACGATCTGAAAGCATGCAATCGAAGACTGAGGATGACACAAATATAATCAGTTACAGTCAATTAAGCGAGAAGTAATAAAGGCATGAATGACCTTCTCCAGATCTTGAAAATTGATAGAAAATGTTCTTGACACCAAGATTATTTTGCTAAGTTAATAATAACACCGAGATTCCTGACCTTGGAAGAGACTGAGAAAGAAATGATTTCTAAGCTCATTAATTAGACCACTTCTTAACTAAGGAGGACAAAAAGACGATTATTTCTGTTTTGTCCTCATAAGTCGAAGAGAACTATTGGATAACCATTTATTAATGTCACCAAGGCAAGCCAATAAAGGTTCGATGGAATCATCAGCTTTCAAAGGTAAATACATCTGGGTATCATCAGCATATAAGTGAAATGACACATAATGCCTCCTAATAATATCTCCCAACGGACGCATATATAAATGAAAAATAAACTGAGGTACTCCACAAATAACAGGAGCAGTAGATGAGGAGAACTTTCCTAACTCAACAGAGAAAGACCTGTTTCTAAGATACGAGCTAAACCATCTTAAACTATATTTTTACCACAATCAACTGCAAGTAAAATATCATTAAACACTTTGAGCAAAGCAGACTCAGTGCTAATATGGGCAGAGAAACCCGATTGAAGAGGTTCTGTTAACTCTTAAAAGCTTAGAGACAGGGCGATACTTATTAAGGCGATATCCATTCAAGTATAACATAACAAAACTGATTAAAGCAAATACAAGTTTGTCATTTTCAAACATCTCTCTGTTGAAAAAGAGAAGAAAATGGGCTGATAAAAGCGTGTATGTGTGCGAGTGTCAGATCTCATTAGTGAACAACTGAAGAAACTCTCAATGTAATAAAAGATTAATGAGATCACACATACTCACGCACAAAACAAGTCTGAACTTTGCACCAATCTGGAAATGGCATTTCTGCTTATTTGTTAATGAGGCACATGAACACAAACACGTCCTCAAATGTGCGTCCTCTAAATTCCTGAAATGAACTGTGGGTAATTACATGAGCGATCTTGGATGTTTCAGGGAACAGGAAGGGTGGAAGGTTCCTGCGAGGAGAGCGACGCAGGACGGTGCGAAATATCACATAAGATAAGCGTGTGAAAGCAGTGGGTGGAGAGATGGAGAGATCATCAGCATAATATTCTTCTGAAAGCTTCACCTTTCCACTGGAATCTAAAGAACACATTCCCACGACAGACGCTCTCTGTGTGTCCCACTCACGCTGTGTTTTATCAGTTGATTTCGTTGCTTGTGAACTGACCGCATGACAATGCCATTAATAATGACCTACACATGTACTCTATCACCTGTCAGTCTATGTGTGTTTATTTAAAAAATAAAATAAGTAACTACTCAAAGACTTATGCTACGATATTTTTTGGGATGTCAAACCTGTGTGAGTTTCTTTCTTCTTCAGAACACAACAGAAGATATTTTGAAGAATGTTGATCACCACACAACACTAAACTCAATTGACTTCCGTTGGTACGAACACAAAACCAGTGAGACTTTTCTCAAAATATCTTCTATTATGTGCCACTGAAGATCTCACAAGATCTACAAATACATGAGGAGGATAAAAGACAGAATTGAGATTTTTTCCTGAAGTGATCAAGAGTATGTATATGACACTCGCATAGACGTCCGTTGGAAGAATGGAATGCGGAAGTAACTCGTCTCATGGAGGGCTCAATCTACTGATGCTATTTCAATTCAGTGTTTCCCAAACACATTTGCAGGTAAGTTGATGAAATACATCTTTGTAAAACTGATGTTTTATTAAAAGGATGTTTTTGTAATAAAAAAATATGTGAATGTGTTAAGATAATTAAACATTGGTATGTACTGATGATCATAGAAACAGATGAATGCATTCGGTTAAAACACAAAATGTTATTTTAAATTTAATCAAATTAATAATCAGTGCATGTTGGTATATAGTGAAATTTATGCAAATACGGCTGCCTCCACTACTTAAACCCATTAAAAGCGACTCCATGAATCACCTGATCACATGGCAGCAAGATCAAAGTGTTTCGCAACTTTTTCAACGGCTGTGATCCAGACTTTATTTTCATACTAAACTGTGATAATTGTATTGAAGGTAAAGCATGATTTATGAGCCTTTGATGATCAAATTAGCTTTTGGACATTTCAGCATGTTTTAAGGACAATCGCAAGAACAGTCTGAAGACACGCAACAGGTTAAGGCAAAGGTTTATATTCGGCATAAGGACACAGTGCAGCTGTCCCCATGGCAACGGTGACGACATCACTTCCTCTGCCGTGACAGGTTTCGACCTGGTCCCGATGAGGTTGCCAAGGCGACACACTCATGCAGGTAGCGCCCGATCAAAGTCTTAGCACGTGCACACTCACACAATACACAAACACACACACACAAAAACACAAATAAACACACACACAAAGAAACACACACACGACATCCCTTCCAGTGCTGTGACAGGTTTCGACCTGGTCCTGATGAGGTTTCCAAGTTAACACACTCACGCAGGTAGTGCCCGATTAAAGTATAGCACGTGCACACGCACACAATACACGAACACACATGTACGCACAAACAAACAAACACAAGCAATCATGCAGACAAACACACGAACACAAACACACCCAAATGCACACAAGAACACATACATACATGCATACATACACACACAAACACACGCACACAAACACACGCAAACAAACACACGCACACAAACAAACGCATACAAACACACGCATACAAACACACACACAAATGCACACACACAAATGCACACAAATGCACACACAAGCACACAAACACACAAGCAGACAAACAAACACACATGCACACAAACACATTCACACCAACATGCACACGCAGGGGCACACACACACACACACACACAAACAAACAGACACAATCCCGAACACAGAAGCATACAAACACACACACACACACACAGATGTGTGTTTACCTTCATGACGATGAAGATGACGAGGACGATGAAGATATTTGCCTGCGGATGTTTCCAGGCGGCCGAGTGGCTGTTGTATATGAAGTCCTCTGTGATTCCTTGCTTTGCCCAGGTGTGATTGTCAAAGAATGACACCAGTGTGTCCTTTTGTGTGAGCTGCGAGAGGGAAATCATGTCACAAACGCTTCATCTATATAAACCCCCAAAAAGCTGTGATGCCTCTTAGAACCTCTGATGTGGACAGACGTCCTGTCGCAGCTCAGATCAGATCAATGGAAACAGCATAATGTAATAAACTGCAATATTTCTCTGGGCCGTTTGTGTTTGTTTAGCCGGATGACTAAACACCTTTTTTTGTACAAAATTGCTAAATGCTTGTAAGTTATTTTGGGCCTTTTTCATATCGATACGACAGTGTAGAGGAAGACAGAAGTTAGAGGGAGTGGGGATTGGGTGCTGGGAAAGAACGTTATGATACGCTGTAGCACTGAATGATCTACATTATTAACTAACATGAGTGTGAACAACAAAGCGTTACCTGTCCTGCCATGAACTGTCCAAATCCTGGAGGAAAGGTGAGTGTTGTGACCAGCAGAGTGACCAGCGCCGGGTACAACAGACGCCTGCACACATGAACAAATAAAGATATTCACAACAGTCTGAACCTCATGCTCTCCGGAGACATTATCTGACCCACTTATGAGTCATTCTCAATGAAGAGGTTTCACTGCACTTCAAACCATGAGGCTGTAAAGACGCGATTCAAACGTTCTCCCCAGCTAGCACACGTCTGTAAGACTTCTGCTAAAGATTCAACCGCTAAACATCTCAGAAGGAGCAGTTGTACATCCATACTAAATCATAAACATCATATAGACATCATCTACATGTCTTTATGACATCTGACAGCAGACGTCTCCGAGGCGTATTGCAGATGAAAGAACAATGTATTGACAAATGTTTTATTTATGTTTACGTAATTTATGGGTCTCATAGCCTATACAAGGCCTCTGTAGATACCCTGTAAAAAATTAAATGAACAACAAATCATGGCAACATATGTTTAACTTATTCAATAAAATGAAATGTATAAAAAATTTACTTATTAATTAAATGACAGCAGATTTACATCCCATTTTCGGAATCTTTTGCTTTTAATAACGTGATGCATTAAATACGTGTATATTTGACACTTAATTAAAGACGTGTGCTTCAAACGCCTTCATTTGGTTGATTTTTCGCTGTGTAGCTAATATTAGACTTCTATAAACCATGTACAGATTGTACAGTGCATCATCATTTCGTGGCTATAGGGAGGCGCCGTCGCCATGCAAAATTCTGCACTAAGAATCATGGGGGCAGGAAGTGTCCATCAGTTGTACCCATCGAAATGGCGTATTCCGAATGGCCCTTTGAAGTTGTAAGTTATGGGCACTTTGTTTTGGAACGGCCCTTCAATATGGCGGCCATGATTGTTCTCAACATGGCTCCAAATGACATCATCGGCGCTATATGTCAGCGGCCATAACTCGGCCGTTTTCTACAATGGAAGTGAATGAGGTCGCGTCGTCCAACTTTTCGACGGTCTATGGCTGCATCAAACATTACACAAACACACTCATGTCACTTACTTCTTCATCAGGAACTTGTTGATGGTTTTCTGTTTTCTCATAAATTGAACAATCAGTCTGTTCAGGTACACAAACAGAGCTCCACCAAATCCACTGGCAATCCTGCAGAGACAGAGAGACAGATTTCATTACAGTATATGGAAACATTAAATAGAAGCTGTATAAATGGGGACAGCTTGTCTCAGCAGATTTTAGTGTTAAAAACAAGTTTAACTGAAGCACTTGATAGGATGGATTTTACACCAATGATGCTTTATGCTAATGTCATCATGCATATTCATTACGACTGGAATACAAATGTTTATGAATAATACATTCATAATACAGGAGTCATTAGAAGAGAACAGTGTGTGCGTGTTCTCATCAAACATCTGTTGGGTACAACACGGCTAAAAAATACTGCATACTGTACACTAAATCACATCAGAGAGAATCAAATCTCTTCATTGTGCAGTTTGTCTTTATTCTGTTTAAGATACGCCTCCGCTCCCCTACCGTTCTCTCCTCTGAGGCGTCATCTCAAGAATTACACATAAACATCTATTACTGTCTTTCATTTCATTTTCTTAAGCATTTTTGTCTTGTTTTGCCAGTTAAAAAACACTCTTAAAACACGATTAACTTGCTGAAAACAGCATTTTTTAATCTGCAGAAGAGAAGTGAAGACAGAACGGACCCGATCACTGCGAAGGCCGGAAGCTCCTGCAGGTCAAAGGGGAAATCCAGTCTGAAGCGGGTTTTAAAGAGAGCGGTTATCGTCTCTGAAAACACACAAAGACAGAGAGAGAGAACATCAACATCACATGTGCTCGCTCATGTTAATACACACACACGCAGGCCTGTGAGCACACACACACACACACACACCTTCGTCTCTGTTCCACACCGCTAGAACTCTGAAGATAAAGGCACTAAATGTAGCAGCGAAGAATCCTCGCCAGTAGTTTCTGACGGCAAAAAATGTGGATGTGACCTCAATGCTGAATAACACACCTGAAACAAACACACACTGTTGTTGAAGACAACACAAATAACTAATGTGCCTGTGAAAAAAACAATTCTGATCAGTACTGTAAACTAGCACATATGCTAACATCACACTATTAATTGAAGATTAAACACACGCGAACAAACACACACAAGCACGCACGCACACACACACAGACACACACACACACAGACTCACACACTGACACGCACACACACACTCACACACAGACAGACACACACACACGCGCACACACACAAAGACTCACACACAGTGTCCTCACCTCCAATAGGAGCAGCGAAGCAGCAGCCGACCCCGACCGCACAAGCAGCAGCGAGCATCTCTGTGTTCCTGGACTCATTCTGTTTTCATCACACAAACATACACACAAACACACGTCATAAACAACAACAGGTTCTTTGAATCGTTCTGTTCAACACACACATAAAATGAAACTACATGCAAACCAGCACAATACCGAACTGAACAATAAACACAATAAGCCAAACTTCTGATTTGGCCAGCGAGACTGTGCAAGGTAAACCTCACTCCTTAATGACAGAGACGCTCTAGTCTGTCCTACTGGAGCTGGACAACAGAACCATGTCCGGCCAAAGGTAGGTTGCGGCGATTTCCAAGGGAAAGTAAGTCTGTGGTTTAAATCAACTCGTATTTTCCCAATCCCTGGCTATACTCAGCAGACCTGAATCTGGGGTTAAGGGCTTTGCCCGCGGTTTCTGCCCCTCACAAATAAAGGTTTGCCTTATTAGCAAGTTAGCCTTGGCGTTTTGTGGGCATGGCATTTGCTGCAACTCTCTTGGTCTCTATTCCCACCACATCCAACGGCCTTGCTGGGCTTGAGAGACCGCTCTGGCGCATCTACTTGCTTCCTCTTTACGCAGAACCTCCTCCACTACAAGGTGACGCTGTTCCTTTCTTGTGCAAGTGTAACTCTGGCACTCATGTCTGAGGGCTGCCTTCGGATCTCCAACCACAGTTGTTGGGTTCCATTTCCTTCCTGTCGCTACTGATAGAGCAGCATCTCTTACACAGGGATAACAGGATTTTTTGAGCGTCCTCTCTAACCTTGTTTGGTCCATTTATATTCCTCCACAAGGCTTGAAATGGGAAGAGAGAGAGCTCCATTCAACCTACAGCCCTATGTTGCTAAAGAATCTTGGTAGCCCAAGCCATTTCCTCACTTGTGTACTCACAAATCTCTCCAGGGGCTTGGCGTGAGACACCGTGAGCTCATTCATTGAAATTGGCCACATCAGGCGTGGCAACAAGCCCAATTGGAAGCACCAGTTTCAGCTTCCCAGGAAGAACTGTATTATTGATTTTCTTGAGTCCACTATCTGTCTCGATCTGTTCAGCTTTTTTAAGGTTTGCGGTGTACCACCATCCAAGGATGTTGATGGCCTTTTCCATGACCGTTGGTATGGGCTCACTCTTTATACAGAACCGGTTGTTGATAAGCCAGCCCTTGACAATAGAAATGCTGCGGGATTTGCTGGGTTTGTCCTCCATTTGTGCCCAACTAATGTTCTCCTTGAGCTTATCCAGCAGCAGCTTGTACATGTTTTGCTTGTTGTGATGGTTGTCATGTCATCCATGTATGCACTAATTGGAGGTAGGCACAACTAATTTTCCTCCAACCACCCAACACGATGCCCGGTTTATTGTTTCCATTGCCATTCTGACAGCCAGTGGTGAAATTGTGCAACCTCCCATTATGCCAACCTCCAGCTGTTGCCACGCGGTAGTACTATCCTGTGTGGTAATAAAGAATTGGATATTCTGGAAATATGCCTCAATCCGCTTTGTTATCTGCTCTGGAACGTGAAAGAAGTCAAAGGCTTTCCACAGCCTGTAGATCCTGTATTGTGTGCTGTTGGGTCCAGGAGATTAAGCTGATCTTGCCCGTTTTACTGCAGTCTCAACTTTGACCCATTTAGGGGGCCTTGTGTCCTGGTCTTCTGGTAGCTGAATTGGTGGCATTTCTTCTGGAATGGAGATTGGCTCTGATTGTCGGAATACATTTACCGTAGGTGTTCCTCAAGATCTGTTATAGGTACTTTAAGGGTCCTAGTTTTCTCCTTGCAAAAGATGCTACTGACAAACTTATAAGGATCTTTGTGGAAAGCGGTCCTGGTTTGCTCCTTCTTCTTATGTTGCTTTCTCATATGCTCTGCATTTCTTTGTAAAATAAAAATATATCTTATGTCTAATAACTAAAATAAAATAAAATTGTTAAACAAATAAAAATTTATAATATTTCACAAGTCTTTTTAAAATAAACAAACTTTGTCTTTGCTTTTCTTGGATTTTTTTACATTTAAGACATATCAGCATATCCACGTTTTCCAAGTTTTTGCAGTACGCCATGCACTGCGATTAATTTAACATCCTAACCGGCTTGAATCGTCACATATTATAATCGATTTTCAACTTGCTCACAGTGAATCGATACATCCCTAACAATTACAGTCTGGTAAACACTTTTAACGTGGATGTGTTCATATTGTACAGAAGAAAATACATTTAAAGAGGTTGTATGCTATTTCATGAATTCTGACTTCTTCACACTGTTAGTGTAAGTCAAGCTAAGTCATATGTTTGTGTTTTGTTAGCAATCGGCAACAATGCAATGATGTGTTGTGTGCTTGTGCTTTAGTTCCGTACCCCATGCATGCCTCCAGGTGCTCGTCTTTTTCCAGAAATAATCACACAGGTGTGTCTGTCTTTTATAAATTTGATAAAACTATACCCTCTTTGAAAATTACGAAGTTCCCAATATTACTGTATAGGTACTAAAGATAAATATGAGATTGGCAGAAATTGCGTGTGCTACCTCATCTTTAAAGGACTTAACACACAAACACAAAGTGTGGTGATAAACGTGTTTTTTTTTTTAATTACCTCATAAATTCCACCAAATAATGACATGAATTTACAGAGCAGAGCGGCACACAAGCTGGCGATGTGAACGAACGGCCCCTACGAGAGAAGACATGCAAACACATCAGAAACATAAACACAACAGAAATCTGTGAGTGAGTGAGTGAGTGAGTGTGTATGTGTGTGTGTGTGAGTGTGTGTGATTTATTGAATTTGTGTGTATGTGTGTGTGATTGAGTGTGTGTGATTGAGTGAGTGTGTGTATGTGTTTATGAATGTGTTTGTTTTTATGAGTGCGTTTGAGTGTGTGTGTGTTCGGGTGTATGTGTGAGTGTGTGTGCGTGAGTGAATGTGCACTGCATTATGGGGACGCACGTATACAATGTGGTGTGTATTCATGTGTTTGGCCACGCCCCCTACATTATCGGGACATGCCGATGTCCTTTTATTTCAAAATGATAAATTAACAAAACATTACATGTTTTATTGAAAATTGCACAAAAATTGTAATGATTCTCATGGTTAGGGGATAGAATATACAGTTTGTGCACTATAAAATACATTATGTCTATGGAATATCCTTGTAAACCACCAATAGCAACATGTGTGTGTGTGTGTGTGTGTGTTTGCGTGTCTGCGCGTGTGTGTGTGTGTTCACCTCACCTCTTTGCCCAGAGGTAATCCACTGCCCAGCGCACATGTCAGACCGACCACTTTGGCTACAAATGTTTTTAAAGTGAGATATTCTTTTAGCACCACTCCTCTGAGGATCGTCTTCATCTCAGGAATGCCGGACCCTGAACGAGAGGCACATCAATCGATAGAGAAACCACCCCTGAATACTTAAGAGCTGTGTGTGTGTGTCTCACCGGCGGCCTGAGGAGCCACGATGTGTGTGAATCCAGCAGAAAAACTGATGAGAACCACAGGATAAGTGACCCACGCCAGATACTGTAAGATCACATTACTGTCCAAACCACCGTACATCCACTTCTGTGCTGTAGACAGACAGACAGAGAGAGAGAGAGACAGGTGTATGTTAATGTGCCATAAAACAGTTTGCACTGAAAATTTTACATTCTGCAACATTCTTCAGAAAAGCCCTGAAGAAACTTGAGGACGTGTTTGATGTTGTTGAAGAAGAGAATGTTTAGCTGACAAAGCGTCTTTGAGACACAAACTTGAAGCGTTTAGTGAATACAGTTACAGTCTCCTTCAGGCGATGATCTTCACACACTCACCTTGTAAGAGAAGAGCGATGCAGAAGTCCATAACAAAGCTGACCAGCGCCATGACCAGACCCAGCAGAATGAGAAAGATCCAGTCCTCACCCACCCGAGACATGAGGAACCTCTGACAGTGAACTGTACAGACTTCACAAAGACAGACAACATTACCCACAATGCACCTCCACCTGACACCTGTCTCACTTCAGATAGAGGACGTTACCCACAATGCACATGTACCTGACTACTGTCTCACTTCAGATAGATGATATTACCCACAAATAACCTATACCTGACATCGGTCTCACTCCGGACATTACCCACAATGCAGCAGTTTCCAATAAGTTCAAGTAGTGTCAAAATTGATGAAAACATGTTAGTTCACAATCTTCCTATAAACAGTGTGTGTGCGTGTGTGTGTGCGTGCGTGCGTGTGTGTGTGTGCATGTGTGTGTTGTTGTTGACTTGTGTTCATACTTTCTGTCGTCATTTCAAAAAGATTAATTCTTAATTTAGCTGGAATGCAGCAGGTCTGGAAAAGCATTTCAGCCTCCAGAAAGCAAGCACAGGGATGCTGTTAGTATCCACGGCAACCTCGATAAGAGCCAAAGATGACTCACCAAATGATGGAGAGAGAGAAGCAGCACATCCGAACACTTACAGGAGACAGATCTAACATGCACACACACGTCCGTCTCATTTATTAGCTTCTGAAATGAGCCTCCAACTTTATATCAATGGGATGTGAGAGCATATTAGAGCGAAAGCTGTTTGACAAGCAGAACTTCTAAATGTCTCGTTTATGACAATGTAATGAGAGCCATGAGTTAATGTAAGTGTGTGTGTGTGTTTCGCACCCAGTGGCTTTTCATCCTATTGATTCTTATGACAATTATCTCAGAGGACATCATCAAACTCAACTAACGCTATTTAAGACTATAACCGTTTATAATTCATTCTTCAAAATATGTTTTACGACTCTGATTTACGACTCAAATAAATCGGTCCTTGTGTAATCAGTTTGTTAAAGTGAACTCGCTGTAAATGAAAATGATAAAATCTGACTTCCTGAAGCGACTGCAGTGAGATGAGATTATTGGACATCACTCCATTAAAACCAACAAACAAACCAAAACAAGCATGAAGCGTTTCGCACAATCCACTATAACTACTGGAATAAGAGCTTCACTTTAAATGATATCAGTGCATAAACGCTTCATTGTGTAATTACACACACACACACACACACACATACACATACACAGTACAGGAGGGGTGATGTAAGTTTGTTTTATTGATGAGGACACAAGTTAATTGGGAAATGACAATTAATTTTTTTATAATGTTAACAATGGCACTTGTAGACGGTTTGTTTACCAGAAAAAAAGGCCCGAGGTGTGGATTCCAGGGCGTACGAATACCCTGAGAGAGACGCAAAGAGGGAGAGAGAGAGAGACTCTTTTTAAAATCCCAATAAACCTATTTGAATCTTGCTGGTGTGTGTGCGTCGGTGAGTGTGTGCTTGCGCTTTTTGGTGTGTATATGCGTATGTTTGTGTGTGCCTGCATGTGTGTGTGTGTGTGTGAGGACACAGAAAAATAAATTAAAAGCCAGAGAGAGGAACACACGGATGAGAAAAAAGCCCCGTCCCCGTCATTAACACAAACACCCACATGCGACAAAATCTGTTTGCTGATTACAGAAAGTCTGAAAACACATTTCATTCTATACATTCAACAAGCATGTGCACACAAACACGCACACACACACACATTGTTGACGATGACTGAACCCGCATCTGAGACAGATCAACTATACGGTTGTCATGGTGATGTTCGGAGGTGATAGTTTGTTGTACTGATGATGTACTGATGATGAAATCTATTTAGCGTTTCACTGTTACCATGACAACAACACACCAATCATCCATCCGTCTGATGAGAGGAGCAGTTCTGTGGCCGCCTGCTAACCGACCCAGTAACCATGGTGACCTGTGGCACCACACACACCTCCTGCTGATGTCACATCTGTTAGAGACGAACCGGACATGTGTGTGTGTGTGTGTGCGCGTGATGTCATTGTTGGATCACACAGAAAGTGAAACGGCTAGTGGTTATTCGGTG
Organism: Triplophysa dalaica; assembly: GCF_015846415.1. Lineage (NCBI taxonomy): Eukaryota > Metazoa > Chordata > Actinopteri > Cypriniformes > Nemacheilidae > Triplophysa > Triplophysa dalaica. The sequence continues at coordinate 24,131,927 of NC_079550.1, read as the reverse complement.
ATAATTGGACCGTCCAACAGTCCAGACTCTCTCTCTCAATCCCCTGACACACACACAATCACTCAACGACACACACACACTCGTTCAGTTTACATCACCTTTACTCAGTGGAACGATGACACCCCCATCAGGACAAACACTGAAACTACAACTGACGCAAAACTGTCTTTAGAAGTGGTGGTGAAACATGACCAGAATAATGAAATGACTGTGAACACACACTTACAAAAAACCCACCGTTTTCACCACACTATCACGGTTACTATGGTAAAGTTTTTTTTTCAACGCTTTGTCAGAATTTTGATAAGCAGCTTAACATGCATTACAGAAATAAGACTGTATAGAAATCAAGAAACACTAAATTATTTAATATCCAGTAAGCATGGTATTATTTCACATTTTTTCAATAAGATTAAGGTACATTGACAAGACTAATAATAACTGTCTGTAGGTTTATAATCTGACTGCAATATTGATAGTGCTATTATTGAAAAATAAAATGTATTTAGGATGTTTATCAGTGATACTAACCGTAAAAAGAGAATTTTCTGTAAGATTGTCTCTAAATACAAGAGCGACTGAATTGGCTACGTCAAGTTCAAACTATTTTAAGTAAAACACATTATATATATTACAACAAGTAATCAATTATAGATCCAATATTGTAGTATAAGTATATATATATTTTTTAATTATTTAAGTCATTGTGGTATTTCGGTGCAAACATGTTGTCTTATAAAGTGACGTAAGTGTTATTCTGGCCAGCAGAGGGCGCTCCGATCACATTGATTCAACATTACAGGTGTGTTTCAAACTGCACTTTCACTTTACAAATCAGAAAACTCAAAGTTTGGATGTTTGTTGTGTTTGAGTGCAGGTGATGCGGCCTGGCGTGATGAATTCAGTCCAATCGTAAAGAGACTCTTCTGAAGATCTTTGTTCTGTCATTTGCGCTATCAATATTATAAGCGGAACGTCAGATCTTTATCTAACATTTGATCATTTGATTAAAGGGTCAAAGTACGCCATAACCAAATCACTCATGACCTTTAGGAATATTTTCCACGCTATTATTACAGTGTTTTTTTGGCGGACTGATTGCCACACATAGAACGGTAACACTGTGGGGTTATTGTGGTGGAACAGTGATTTTGTGCTCACTATGGTTTTACACCGCAAAGCTATTGAACTATAGTAAATTCATGCTTATTTTTTATAAGTGGACTTAAAGCGACACATCTCATGGCTGTTGTTTTATCACAGACAAACACATCACCATCAGTTAAAACGTTCATTTATAACAATCACACAAAATATACATCTAAACCAATAACCAGAAACGACTCTGCTATGACATATGATGTCATAAGCAATATGATATGAAACAAACGTAAATATGTGCTGTTATACTGTAAATCAATGTCCACCATAATAGCCAACATCTCAACCATGTTACCAGGGGCGGACTGACCAGTAGGAGATTCTGTCAAAGTCCAGAACGGCCGCGACCAGGTGCGGACTGGCAGACGTATTATAAACGCGAATGCATGCAACGCGAGTCGGACAAGTATGAATGTAACGCTTAAATTGGCGGAGGACCTATGTTGGCCGAAAAATCCAGGGCCGACTTTGCTTCCCAGTCCGCCCCTGGCTGTTACCGCGATCACATGTTGTTCCGATGTGCAAACACGGAGCTAAAAATCGCAGAATCAAAAAACAGACGCCTCAAAGACGCCAAGGGGTGTGTTTTACGTGCTACGGTAACAGGACTGACTGAAATGGTTAAGACACAGAGAATGTGGTGTTGGTGAAGTGTTGAAATTGTTTGAATGTTGCATAGTGCGCACAACCATGGCTCCAGCGTTGTGGAGGGGACTTGACTCACTTCGACACTTGACGCATCGTCCCTTCTCATATTCCAGCACTTTGAGTGACGGGCTGCGTTCGGAGATGGAACGGCGGTGACGGCCATCCTCTCGCAGTCGGGCCGCCTCTTCTTTTGCATAAACACCCAGTTCCTGAGTGTACCGCCCATACATCTACAGAGAGATAGAAAGAGAGAGACAGTGAGAGAGAGAGATTGACAGTGTTATATTCTGTACACACCCTCCCTCACTGACATTTACCACGGTAAACACGGTATTCACAAAACACTAAAGGGAAAGTCATAACAGATGAATGGGGGGTGTCCTTCAAACTGTGAAAGGAGCTTTTCGTGAAAGACACTTTGACTGTACCAAGAGCAACTGTAGTATGGTATTTTAAGAAGGGATTACCCTGGTAAATTGTGTCTTTTGTGTATTTCTTTTACATTTTATTCTCTCTCTCTTTCACAGACGCACGCCCTTTTGTAATAACAATTATTCTTTCATACAAACCCGAGGAGCAATACAATCCAACAATGTGCGTGTTCTGCTGACATGGTGTGTTTTGTGTTTTTGGAGAAAAGGGGTTTTTAGACTCTTGACCTGCGGAGATCTGAGTTTCCATGCACGCCCAAAAAAGGGCAAAGGTCAATAATCATATTAGTCTTCTGTCACACATCTCTCGCTCTCATATCTCTTTGAAACACCACTTCCCTTAAATATCTCGTCCTCTCTGTTTAAGCGCAGGTGTGTTAGTGACACCTGATAAACTTCCTCAACCCCGTGGCCCTGTTCAACACTTCTGTACTGAATGAAGGGCGTGTTGCTCTGTCAGCAGAAGAACACAGGACAGGAAAAATCTCTCGGAATCCCTCGCCCGCTAAAAAATATCCAGCTTAAACCAGCTTGAAGTGGCAGAAAGACCTGGTTTAAACGGGTTAAAGGGTTGGTGGGGTCTCTCATGTCACCTTTAGCTGGTGTCTGGAACATGACGGTTGGTTTGGTTCTTGGCCCAGGTTCACAAAACATTGAGCACTATTATGCATTAACTAAAATTCAACATCACACAGCTGCTCACAAAATACTGGAATAAACCGACCGAAGACACATGTCACAGTGTTTCAATAATCTTAATAGTCATAATGAACTATTCCTTTAGGTGTTTGTGTTGTGATGTTTAGCAGGTTTTAATGACATAACAGAGAATGATGTGATACTCAAAAATATCACAACCATGGCAGCGCAAAAAATCACTTCTGAAAAGACGTAAATAAAGCAAACGGAAACACAGCAGCAGTAAGAACAGAGAGAATGAAGAGCTATACATCTGTGTGTTTCAACCGACAGCCAGACAACAACAGTCACATGACCACAACAGAAGAATATATATAACAAAAATAACATTTGACACACAGGACGATAGAGATAGAGAGAGGAACATGCTAAAACACACACACAAACACAAGCACACACATGCACACGCACGCACGCACACACACGCGCTAACACACGCACACACACACACTATTGAGAAAAAGGTCTCAAGTCAGATTTACCCAATGCCTCAGCAGGTCATTACAGTCATGTGTGTGTGTGTGTGTGTGTGTGTGTGTTTGTGTGCATGCGTGCGTTTACGTTTTTTTGGCACAACTTAATACTTAAAGCATCCTGGGAAATGTAAATTACAAGAAAACTTTAAAAAGCGCTGCATGCGGTGACACACACAAAAAGCCGTTTGGAAAGCTAAAAAGGTCAACACTAAAACTAGGGGAGAGGAAGAAAAGATGAAGAACAACTGAAAAAAGAAGATATACAAGCGAAACAAACACAGAGAGAGAGGAAGAGAGCGAGAGCGATGTTTGGCTGTACAACAGTAGGTTGATTCATGCTGCAGTGTGAGAAGAATTTCAATTTTTTGGTAAGTGGGAGAAAGGAACAAAGCGAAAGAGAAAAACGACAGGACGAAGAACAGCAGCTCATGTCAGACCGAGAGAAAGAGAAAAGATTTCTCTCTCTCTCTCTCTCTCTCTCTCTCTCTCTGACGGTGCAGCAGGTGTAATACATCACAGCAGCAGAGGAGATGCTCATGAGGTTCTTCACAACTCATCCCAGCAAACTCATTTTGAAAGTCAAGAAAACAGTTTTTTCTTGACATTATTCTGTTTACATGCAGAGATGATTTTAAGAGAAAGCCTTAAAAAGAGAGAGAAAGAGAGAGAAAGGGATAGAGAGAGAGAGAGAGAGGTGTTTGAGGTCCAGCTCTGTGGGTAAGACGAACACAAAGTGAGCTGTTTCGTCTGCACGTGCTCAGATTCATCACTGTGACACCATTCACACAAACACGCAAACACACAGAGGGGGTCTGTCCTATAAGTGTGTGTGTGTTCTGCAGGGTGAATGGTACAGTACATGTTGTCCAGGGTGAGCGTTACACAGCTGTAACAATACTGCAACAATGCGTGAGAAATGAGCGAAATACAACAAACATAGAGCGTTTGTGAGACAAAGATGAGAAACCATTCAATGGATAAAAGTTATACAAAATATGTACAATTATTAAAAAATTAAAAGAGTAAAAAGAACGAAAGTGGAAAATGGTGAGGGGGAAATTATTCAGTTTGGAAGTGAAAAACATTGGCGTAAAGTGTAATTAAATTGTATTTGGTCATCGCCAGAGAACAAAATGAATAAATATTACTTTGAGAATGATTAACATCATGTCCGAAAGATCACAGGGTTACAGTAACAGGGTTGACGCTATTATTGTTGACATTATAATATATATATTAAAAGCTCTTCACTTTTTAATGGAAAAAAAAAAACACATGACACACATACACAAGAGAATTAGAGGGAATAAAGACTCTCTCTCTCTCTCTCTCTCTCTCTCTCTGTTTGTGTGTATAAATCTCAGGATTTGTTTTCATATTTGTGTCTTAAGTCCAAGTACATAAAAGCCAAAGAAACAAGAACAGATTGCTGGAACAATAACACACAATTACACAACAGTCCAAAAGCCTCCGTAGATAATCTTACACAAGCTCATTCATTTAAAAACACTCGCACCTGTGCAGTCACAAACACACACACACACACAAATCCCACAGAAGTGTTGTCATTCCTCACAATGAATAATGATTATTATTCATTCACACATTTATAACTGTTTATTTAGTAATTAATAATTGGCTTTTTTTACAATTATTAACCAAAAACGTATAAATTATTTGAAAAACCTTAATAAAGTTGTTTGTTGTTTTGAAGATATATATTTTTTTATGTTTTCAGAATAAAATCTGTTGGTCAGACATCGGTCAGTTCTTCAGTTCTAAGCTTCCCAGTAGACCTCCGCAAGGAATCAATTACTGTAGACTAGTTTAAATCTAATACAATTAGTATACAATAAAATATAAATATACATAAATATAAATAAAATATAAAATAAATGGTTATTAGCCAGACTGATAACCAAACACAGATCGGATGTTAACTTAGGGTCAGGCCATGCGTCTGATAAAACCGTCTACAAACAGTGTGTGTGTGTGTGTCTGTCTGTGTGTGTCACAATGGATTTTGGAGGAATTCAGAGGTTATCAGACGCAGGACTTACATTGTTATCACGGTTTCACTTTTTTTCCCAATGTACACTGTTTCAAAGAGGCTTGACAGAAAACATTTAAATACATAAAGATAAAAAATGTATCTGCAACAACTGAATGAACTAAATGTGAGTGCATGTGGTGAGGAACAAAATGTGCAGAGATCTTCCGCTGAACCAACCCTTCACTTCTGAGAAGTACCGATCTTCAGACGGACCTGTCGCACAAAACTATTGCACATGAACAAACAACACCTTCATGTGCTGCTCCGGTTCTGAAGTTTATCAGATTACCTGCTCAAACCTGAAGCCAAAAATAACAAAAGAAGACATTCCGTCACTGGATTTGATCCGGATTTAGTGTAAACACTTTGTGTTTTCTCTAAACACATCACTGTGTACATCCACACATCTTTGGTCTCACATGACTACACTACTGCTCGTCACACAACATATTTACCATAAATACAAAAAGATGTTGGGCAAAAAAGACGATAGATAAAATATAACAAATATTTTTAAAAAATCGTTCATATTTCCCCAAGTACTGAACATTTTTACAACAGGGAGCGTATCATTCATTTGTCGCTTAATTAACATGGCGGGTGTGTAGTCAAATTTAACATCACCTTCACGTCATCTCATACAATTGCAGACTCACTTAGTTTTGAGAAAATCTTGTATGTTATATCTTAAATGTAAAAAAACCTGACCCTGTTTGATCAAGGTGTGCGACTGATCCATTTCAATATACCCAAGTGTACCCAAAAATAACGTTTTATTTACAGGTTTGTGGCTCTTCGTTTCTTTTTTTAATTCAGCATTGTAATCTAATGTTTAATGATCTTTTTTTAGATATCTATCACACACAGATATATATCTAAATATCTAGGATCTGTATTAAATCTATTATCATTGACTCGATGAATCGAATCGAGAGCTTGTGAATCGGAATGGGAACATCAGAATCGATACCCAAAAGTGGGCAAACGTATGTTTAATAAAACAAATATAGCTGCAAGCAGAAAATATTGGGGCTCAGGCACTATTTTACCGAACATTCTCATTTTGTAAACACAAGTCAAAACGAAAAACTATTTATTGATCAATATTACTGATCAATGCTTTTTATATTCTTAAGAATCTTGGTTGAATGGTTTTTATTTTCAGTTTTTCAGTCAACAGACTGATATGCTCTTTTAGGCGTTGCTCCAGGGGGATTGTCCCTGTAATAAGTGCACTGTAAGTCGTTTTGGATAAAAGCGTCTGCCAAATGCCCAAATGTAAATGTAAATGTAGATGTAGATGTTCTCATAACAGAATTTCAGATTTAGTCAGAAAAAACTTTAAGAGCAGGAATTGGTCATGGTCGTTCCAGCATCTACAGTCACACGTACAGCACTTCTGCTTTCTTACTTCTTTTATTCTATTAAGGTCTGATAAAAAACCTTCGAGCAAGCATTGGGCGCATTTAGAAATCACAGAAGATGATGCAGATTTTCCAGGAACGTCTGAATGATTGACAGGATGAACACAGAAGAAGATCAACACTCAATGTTTCGGATACTGTTTCTCTCTGTGAATGAGGAAAATCAGTATCACAGCGATGATCATGTCCATCAGTATCACACACAACACCAACACCTCCATAACAACATTCCACAACGATCTCCTTGTTTGTAGAACAGGAACTTGACTGTAAAACCGCAAAATAAGATTTTTAATGATGCACGTTTTCTCGCCAGATCTGTGTTGAAATCCTCGAACATCTTGATTTTGTGGCCGTGTAGGAAATGTCCATATGAGACGATACAGTTTCTTTTACAATGTATCAGTGAAATCTGATTATCATCGATTGTTGGGTTTAGGTCTCAGACGTGATCCAGCTCGGGATGCTCCAAAAAAGTGACAAATAGAAGTTCGATAAATAAGTTTTTCATGTACTCCCTTGCATTTTTCCCTTCGATGCGCTCGGGTAGTCCTACTACTTAAATGTTTTGACGCTTAGAGCGAGACATCAGATCAGGTTTATGTAAGCCAGTTTTGATTGAAGACCCCTTGCAGCCCTCTCCACCCGAGTTATCTGGTCACTGTGTTCTGAGAGTCCGCTTCCATCTCGCTGATAGCTGTTGTCTGAGCTTTTAAGGTGGTCGATTGACCAAGCGAGTCGATTGAAGATCGATTGGCTCTAGAAGTGTAATGAAGTCCTCGGTCATATCTTTTCTGCACTTATCGAGTTCTTTGATAAAAGTCTTGAATGTAAGTTGTGTGGAGACAGGCTCGGTCTCACCATCTTGCCGCCTTCCTGGCCCTGAGATTGTTTGACTTGGGTCTGTTCTAGACCCGCTCTCGTAGATTTGCACATTTTGAATGAAGATTTTGTAATGTCGAAAATCAAATACAAAAAGCGAATCCACCGCTTTTTTAAAGGATTACATGAAATTATGCAGAGCTTCGCATTAACCGACCGGAAGTCCTTCTGCAGTGAAGATTAATTACAGACGCTCTAAAAGTGACAACATAAACGAGCATTACTGCAGTAAACTTCCGATAAACATTCAGAAACAATAGGGCGTCTGTAGATTATGTCTAATACCAAGCAAATAAAAAGTGAGGAGAAGTGTTACTTGGCTAAACTTTTGTCTACAATATTTTTCATTAAGACTGTTTTCATATACCAAGGTCAATATAACATACGCTTTCTTGAAATGCGACCGAACTATATGACCCATTCAACAAATTCAATAATTTGTTTATTTAATACAATTATTAAACAATAACATTCATTTAAATATAAATTGTTATATTATTAGACACTAGCCAAACACGGACCGGAAGTTAACTGCAGTCCAGGCGTGCGTCCCATAAAAGGGTCTATAAAGAAATGATACTGATGCATATCTTAAAGTATTTCTGTGATCTGATGTCATGAACTTCATAAACTGTGTCAAAACAAAAGAATCTTGGGCAAATTTATGATTATATAAAAAACTGTGATGTAACATCAGAAGATGATATGAATGTAGCATTGTGATTGATGGAAATGAATGAAACTTCTCTTCTTTATTTAGTTTTATTTAGTTTTACTGTATTGACTGCTGTTTTTGAGAGTTGTACACTATGTGTTTACAAAAAAGACAATAAAAATATGATTTAAAAAATGTGTCAAATCCAGAGACCAGACTGACGGTGTGATGTCATGTCCGCCTGAAACGGAATGAAACCATCTGATCTGGGTTATGAAACTCTGTGTGTGTGCGTGCTTCACAAACTCCTGAACCCTTCTTTACTCTTCAAAAAAACACTGTTTAACATTAACTGACCCACAAAGACACACACACACTCCAATGATTTACTGGGAAGGAACCCTCATTAAATCTGATGTTAACGTCTCACACACCTGAGAGACGAGTTTGTGTGTGTCTATTTATCAAGGTTCCCATGAGAAATGGAGTGAATAAACGAACAAAAGAGAAGAATGAATCTTTCACTCTGTCTGAGAGAGAGAGATGTAAAGAGAGACAGAAAGAGAACGACACAGTGAGAGAGAGAGAGAGAGAGAGAGAGTGAGAGTGAGACATACAGCTGATTGGTACAGTACAACTCTCTGTATAGAAGAACTTTAAGAAAATGACCTGTAACCATGACGACCACGACCATCAGCCCCCACTGGCCCAAAAGAAGTAAAGATTGATGGAGCGGCACTGGACGCCGTCCAGAAGAAACTTTTTACACACATGTACACTTACACAAGACATTTTCTCACTCACACACAAACACTTACACAACAAACACACACAAGACACACACACTTACACAACACACATACAAGACACACTCACACAAACACACACAAGACACACAGACACACATACAAACAAACAAACACACACAAAACACACACACACACACAACACACACACAACTCTAGAGTTGCAAGAAAGAGAGAAATAAGAGAGACCTGTGTGTGTGTGTGTGTGTGTGTGTGTGTGTGTGTGCGCGTGTACGCATGTGTGCGTGTTGGGTTGGGTATCACACAAATCCATTTAGATAGTATCTTTGTTTAACAAATCAACTACACACCAAGTAAGGCAACTCACACACCTTCAAACACAGGAGTATCAACACAATGTCAAACAATATCCAACCATGTGAATCACAGAACAACCTCATACCACTTCCAATCTGTTCAATTACATCCCATAATTCCTCATGTGAAGTGTATGTATGTGTGAACCAAATGTCGCCACTAAAATAATCATAGAAACCATTTTGGAGCTCAAGGACATTTTTGGTCATCGATTGGGATGAAAAAAACTTAATTTTTCACTTTTATTACAATGCTTAAAGTTTTCTGTGAGTGTTTTGTTTCTAGCAGTTACGAGAATCTTCTGTTTGTATAATAGATTAAAGTCATTATGTCTATAAAAAAGTTCCTCGTTAAACATGATTACATGCAACAAGTACTTGTTTCCCACGTATCACGAAAAAAAATCAATATACTGAGATCTTGTTATTTTCACAAACAAAATGAAAGTAATAAATAAACAGCGCTTTTGAATAAGTCTATTGTACAAACAGAATCTGTAGCACTTTGAGATTTATGTAAATATGACGTGCTCTATAAACAAAATGTATTCTTATTATTATTTCAGTTTAAATTAAACCTGTGACCTTTGAAGATCTCATCTATCAGACGTCTTGCTCTGTAACCATTTAAAAGTGTTCATTTAAAGTAACAATATTAATTATTTTGGAATGATTTACATGTTGTGACCTTGCTGCTCCATCTTTGATTTCTTGTTTGATTTGTTCATCATAACTATTCGTCATTCCTTCATTTTTGTATGTGGGCTTTGCAAAAAAAGTATTAAAATAGTAGAAATTCAGTGAATTTTTTTTTATTTCCTGTAAATTGTCAGTTTAAAAGATTCAAGCTTTGCCATGATTTTCCGACCTTATCGGGAGTTTTTTTGCTTGCTTTCAAAACATTACGATTACGCTCGATTAATAGTGGGAAGCATAAATCCTTATCACAATTAAAATACGATTAACCGCGCAGCCCTAAAACAACGAGAAGCGGTGAGACAGAGTGAAAGACAATAAGACAAACAGACATTTCTCTACAGACAGTTCATTCATTAACTGAACCACCAGATGAGAAGATCAAAAGAAATCAATAATCCATAATGACACGTGTGAAAGCTCAGAGGACACACTTATCAGCTCCAACACACACACACAAGGTTTATTGATCCAATAAACACTTCTAATAAACACATACAGTACACACTCATTTCTGAAAAATTGAAAACACAATTTCTCAATTCTCGACCAAACAAACCGTTGTAAACTATCTGACGGTTCTGTTTAACGTGTTGACAAAATGTTAATGCTCTTTGGATAAAAGCGTCCAAAAAAGTGTAGCATGTAAATGCAACAAACAGGATGTTTCAATACCCATAATGCACTTCAGCAGACGCTCACACTATTCACTAAAAATGGATATCTGCATTTTCTGACAGATCTCAGATCAGGTGCTCTCTTCTGATCGTAGTTGCGTCATTTGAAAACTTTTCAAAGTCTGTTTTGGTTACATTTAGTCTGTATAGTTGAACATTTCACCAGAATGAACTGCAGTCAAATTGAGACGTTCACATAGAGAGTGAGACGTTCACATACAATATAAACACATGCGATTGTTGTTGTGATGATGATGACACCCGGATCTCTAACGCGTCACTGAGATCACTCAGCGGATAATCAGACAACTTCACCTTCAGCCATCACAACAAAACTCAAACCGGCATAAGAAATGTCGTTCCACCAAGAGATTAAAGTAATATATCAATAATAGAGCAAATGGAAACTTTATCTCATGTGCGTCTCAGATGTTTCTCGTGAGAAAGAGTCAGAAATCTGACAACAGTCATGAGAGTTTGAGAAGAGATGTCAACAGTGTGTCAAACTCATTAATTACTGTAATTGAATTACTGTTCCCTTGAGAAAGTAAAGTAAGGGATTACTCTTTTCTGTGATTCAGTTACAGTTACTTCTGATGTATTTGAACTAAACACTGTAATATAATTGTGATGAATATGAGTCTAACTTAAAAATGTCAGCTTTAATGTGTCCTTCTCACATTTGTTATACTTTGGTCAATGAATAAGAATGATTTATGTACTTATTATTATTTGTTTGAATGAACTAAATAAGCAGTTTCATCGAATCAATTCTAATCAAGGTTGATGTAGGTAGAAAGTAATTAGTTATTAAATACTTTTTTGAGGGAGTCATTTGTACTGTAATCTAATTACACTATTGAATGTCATTAGTAACTAGTAATGGATTACTTTTCCAGAGTAACTTACCCAACACTGGTCAACTGAGCTAAGATTTGTCAAGTCTGTGATCAAAAGTCAATATTACTGAAGATCTCAATTAATATGACACATTCCTCATCACATTATTTTACCTTAACAATCTACATTCATTTACAACTTCAGACTCTTCATGTGTTTACACAATTCAACACTTCATTCAGATTTATGAAACACGACTCAGATGTGTGTGCTGAGCGATAACATTCTCACAACAGAGACGGAGTGACTGACAGCTCTGAAATGTAACACACACTTACAGATACACACTCACAATCTCTCGTGTCACAGTGTTGTGTATGCGTTGTGAAACTTCCACGGGCGGCGTGACTTTCTATAAAAACACATAAAAAGAGAAGAAACACTCACCAAAGTTTGCTCATATTGGAGCGCGCGCTGGTCTATTCCGTCTACTGCCATGACTGAAACTCACACACACACACACACACACACACTTCAAGCACTGAGGTAAGATCACACAACACGAGATCTCACTCCACACAAACTCAAACACTCGTGGAAGTGCAGCGCGTCAGCGCGACTGTCGCGTAATGAAACGTTGTGACAGAGTTCGTGTCTCCTCATGAGTGAAAGAAGTTTGTGTTCAGCTGAATATGAGGCGGGATTTACAGTCTCCGCCCACTCGCACACGTTCAGCGCGCGCTGCGCAAGTCTGTCTGCGTATGACGTTAAAGTATCGCGAGATTCATCCGACCGCTCACCTTTGGATTCGCTGTCGCGATATTTACAAGTCGAGACAAATTTTGAAGGTATGCTTTTATTATTTTGTGTTTTTCAGAAACACGCAGAAACACTTCACAATAACCGGTAGTACAATTCCTACATGTTTTAGTCTTTTTAAGCTTTACAACAGTAAACTGTAAGGATTTAATTTACTACAGTTGATCACTTCAATAGTTAATACTTAAAATACTGTAGTATACAATTAAGTGTAGGAATCAGGCTACTATAATATAGTCTGCTACAGTATAATATAGTCTGCTACATGGTATAATTAATTATAATTTACGGCTCTAAAAATGTAAGATTCACAAGTTTAATATACATTACTTATAGGTACACTTAACCAAACTGCACCTTTGTATATTATTTATATTTGTTATCCTTAAGGTCCTTTATTGTTCCTTTTTCTTCTATATTTCTTGTGTTGTGTACTGTATGTATTGTGTTTTTAAGACAATAGAGGAGCCAATGTAACCAAAACAAAATTGGCATATAAACCTGATTCTGATTCATAAATAACATGTAGATAAAATAAGTCAGATGTGTGAAAGATGTATTTGTGCTGTATATAGATGTTTAGTGGTGTTTGCGCTCATATTAAAACTCATTCAGCAGATGAAGAAGAAAGTTAAACCTTGATGAAACTTTATCAGCTTTTGTTTAAGACTGAGGTTGACTTACATTGGTCAATGAATAACGTTTATTTGTACATAAACACCAAAAATAGAATCTATACGCAGAAAAAAAGCAAATAAAAGACGTCAAAGCAGATTCAATGATCTTTCATTGTCATTTTTTTCATTCCTGCAGTAAAATATTAAACTGTTGGTACTTTTCCAGGAATCATGAGATGAAGCACTCATTGTGTTCAATGTAAATTTGTGGTCAGATGAATTTGCTTGTAGCGGCCATGAAGAACTCTGCTAGTGTTTTTTTTAACAAACAGATTTAAAAATACCCAACAAATAATAGCAGGAATTGTCTCCATCCCGAACTGACCCCTGTCACTTTAAAATACAAACACTTTTCATAGGCACTTACATTTATTTGTCTAGCCCTCACATTTACAAGTAGGAATATATTTAAAGCAAAAAGATTATTCAGTTGTGTGTGTGTCTAGCAAAGCTCTGGAGTTAATATGATGATAAACAGTGACTTTAATAACCTGTGAGGGATGGTTAATGATTATTATAAGCATTTCTGTGGAGCGTGAGAAACTCTAGACATTTTTGTGAAGAATTTTTGTGTTCCGAAGAGGACAGTCTCAACTCAACTCATCTTTATTCATATAGCACCAATGATAACATTAATTGTTGACCAGGGTGCTGGACAAACAAAGAAATGGTCAATCAATAAACCCAAAGTTGCTGCATATTTGAATATTTCTAATGATTTGAGGAACATCACAAGCTTGCATCTGTCTCAACTTTGACCTTTGACATCCCTCTCTGACCTCTAGTAGAGTATAAACCGGTAGACAGGTCAAAGGTCATGTGAGATTTTGAAACAAAACCTGTGAACGAGCCACCATAATGTCACCATTCCATTTTCTTCCTTTATATTCCATTTACTGTCATTTCACGGGCATTTCTCAACACATCATGACAATGGATGAACTTTAAGTGTGTGTTCAGTATGTGTACTTTAAACTATTGAAATGATGGTCTGTTAATTTATTTACTTTTTCGAAGAATTGATCCTTTGGGTGTATTTTTAGAAACACACAACCCTTATCCAACACACGCACACACACACACGCACACACACGCACACACACATGCCTGTATCTTTCAGATTCCATTCTCAATTCACTTCTTATTACTGACAAAGCATCAGCCAATCAGAGGACAGAATTTTGGCCAGTCACATACACACACACACAGATTAAGTTTACCGTGAACAGAATGTCCTCAGGTGATTTCTCTCTCTCTATCACCTGTATTACTGTATATTTAGGGGCTGAGCTATGGCCACTACTGATTCTGCTAGTTTTCTTCTTCTTTTTCCAAATGGGAGTCTATGGCAGCCCTATCAACCGTTATTTGGCACACTTGTTGTGTTGGTGCTAAATAGTCCTGTTACCAAGTATGGGGTCTCTAGCAGTCACTCTATAGCACCACAAGCAGTTCAAAAATACACGTTGTAAGCGACTGTAACTTTTGAAGACCATTGATCTACAGAAGTTCTATTCTGCAAATGGCATCCACTCCTACTGCTCATAAACATTCCATGTGTTATATTAAAACTCCGATCATTACTTCAGCGGCCATCTTGAAAGGTACAGTATTGCATTTCTAGTCCTAGAAATTGTCATCGTTTATTTGGAAAAACGGCTGACACGATCTTTGGACAGAGGTGCACAGACGTTATCTAACATGGATCTGAGGCCGTATCTTGGCTATTCTTCAATCTATCGGTATGAAACTCGGTATGCTTCATTGACACCTCGGAGTGGGGGTCCGTGCTAAATATGGGAACAGCGACACCAATGGGCAGCGACAGCTATTTTTGCTCGTAACTTTGGATATGTTTATCAGAAAACCGTGATCTCTGTGTCTACAGATTCCTCAGGCTCACCATTTTGAAATCTGTCATAAATCGTCATATCTTGAATCAGATGATATATTGTCAGGAAATTTGGTATGCGTCATTGAGTTTTTGTCCCGGACGTACCTGTGAAGTTTCAAGACAGCACCCACTAGCGTTCATGAGATTGCTTATAACTCTTGAACACTTTGCTGAAATTATTTTTCTGACGGTATTTTTTTCTCCTGGTCGTGCCGATTCGATTGGTGCTTAGTTTATAATTTTCTTACATTTGGTTCATAACTTATTGTAAAGCATGTGAAAAACAATGTTTTTTCCACTGCTGATTTGACAAATGTCGTCCCATTTTTTCCAAGCTCCGCTCGTATGATCTTTGGACCAACTGCACAGAATTGGACAAATTCATTTTTTTAGTTGGCCAATTTTTCAAGAAATACCTCTTCAAAGTTGACAGTTGCCTGCGACATTGTATCTTTCTCGTAAAAAAACATATCTTAACAGATGTAATTATTTTAACAAGCAAGTCAACTGAGTGGCAAAACCAGATAAACCGCATGTCTTAGGTACAAGAGGTCACAGGTTCGAAGCCCAAGTAGTGTGTTTAAACGTAAAGTCTATAATTTGATTTCATTCTCTATGATTTGTCATCAGTTTGATCTCATTCTCACCTATTCTCCATTTCCTATTTACTTCTGCTCTTGTTGCCCTGTGCTGCCCTGTGCTGAAAGAAAATCACTCTCCACACAGTTTAAATAAATAAAAATTTAAAGTTGATCCTGTTTAATTCGTTCTTCAATTGACCTACATGTTCTCTAATCTTATCAAATCTAATTCCTAAATCATTATTTCTCAAAGTTAATTTGAGAATCAGTTTCAGAAGATTTAATGTCTAATTCTGCATTATTTAAATAATGAACACATGCAGTGAAAAGACAGACACGATGCTTACGGTTCATTACTGTTCATTTTTATGAAATCAGGATTTACAAGGATTTTTTTAATGTTGGTGTTTTTCTCTTTGTCATTTGAAACATTAACTTAAACTTGTACAAAACTACAATCTAGAAACTTGTTATTGTTTTTTCTTTATTTTGTTTAAGGCTTATTTATTATTTTAACCAATAAAATAAACTTGTTAATGTAACACATTTGGTTTAATGACACAGATATCTGAATGAATCTCTGTCGCCACCTGGAGTCCTGAGGTTTGTTAACAACGAATCAAAACAAATCACGTTTTTAATACAATTCCAGCCTGAATTCGACATAATTTCTGCTCTTATTTCTGAAAATAAATAAACTTCATGTTCTCCTAGTCTAATGGAAAACTGGGTAAAAAAATTGTGGTCAATAAAACATTATTTATCATCAATGAATGTTAATTGACATCCATTTTAACAGCACCAAAATAACCCTCATTATTGCATTGTTTGTAGTTTGTATTCAAATATGAAGAAGTACTGTTGCTGTGCTCTTCTAACTTTTATGTTGGGCTTCAATGCAATTAATTTACAGATATTTAACTTGAAGCAGCACACAACATTATAAACCAAAATATTCTTAAATCATTTTGAGAAATAAATAATAATGAGTACTGTATTGTTTTTGTCAGACTGGATTTGAATCAGGTTGATCAGGGTCACTTTTAATTGTCAAGAACAGGGCGGAGCTCTCCAGCCTACTGGAAGACAGAATAATGTGTTTTAATGTATGGAGCGTTACTGATCTGAGGTGTTTGGTTAATGTGTGACGTCGCTGTGAGGATCCAACAGTTTGTGAAGTTCAGTCTTCTCGCTTTTGAAGTTGTTAGCACCCGTCCCACAGTCCTGAAAACTGTCCAGCACAGGACGTAACTTCAACCCCTCGTCTGTCAGAGAGCCCTCCACTGCTTTACGCAGCTATAACACACACACACACAAGTCACCTCATGAACACACAAACACGGTCACAGATAAATGACTTCAAAACACATCTTTTATTTTTATGTTATTTCTAGGTGACCTCTGACCTCTTTCAGTGAAACCACCCCAATAAGTCGACCGATGCTGGTGACGTAAGCCTGATCCAAACTCAGCACAAAGAACATAGTGTGAGCCTGTCAGACACATCAAGAGATCATCAATAAATGTGTGTTTGATTTGAAACATCACTCAAAAGTCAAACAAACACACACAATCACACACACACATCCACATGCGCATACATACACACGACACACAAACACAGACATACACACACAGAGACAAACCCACAGTCACACACGTCCACGCTAACATGCACACACACAGTCAGTCACACACACACTAACACACTCACCTTGTGCAGTGAGGTGCGCTCCACCAGCTGGAAAGGGGCGGGGTCAATCTTACAGTTGTTGAAGTTCACCTGCTCGTCAAGCTGTAGCCCCTCCCACTCCTCAATCTGCATTCACAAGAAATACACAAGACATGATACGTGTGTGTGTTACAGCATCATTACGGCATGACACAAAGATTTTATAAAGAAATAAAAAGGAACAGTAGATCAAGACTATTAGGGATCAGTATGAATAGAAAGCATCTTTATGTTCTTAAGTGTGTGCCTAAGATCCTATAAGCCTTTCAACCTCCCATTAAAACTATGAAAAACTTGAATTACTTTTACCTCAATTCAATTAAAAGTAAACGTGTTTCTGTGTGTGCTTTATTTTCTCACCTCTCGAAGTGTCACTTCGTCCTCTGAGTCTGAGTCGTCCTGTAGAGATACAAAGAGAAGATTAAAACACACACCACACATGGCTAGGAGATGGAAACAAGAATGGCAATGTTTACTACGGGGGTTCTCAAAGTGGGGTCTGCGACGTGTGTCTAGGGGGTCCGCAAAATTATTTCTGCACTGCGTGAATCATTTCATCCCTACTAACTAAACTATACTATAATAACTACAAATAATTCATATGTGTGTGTGTGTGTGTGAACGCTCACCTCTATCATGATGCTCTGAGCGTCCCCACAGAACAGATTCTTTATGCTGAACTCTGGAAGAGAGAGAACACTTCTATTACCATGGTTACCGCAGTTCAAGCTGAATATTGAGTTTGGGTTGTTTTATAATAATAAAATACTGTTTCGGCTATGACATCTGAGCACATTATAGTAAAGAACAGAACTGAATATTTCATTTCATATTCAAGACAGCAGTAGAAATCTACTCAAGTGAAATCCATTCAATCTTAAGAACAAATCTCAGGTAGCATGAGGTGATACGTGTTTGTGTAAACGTGCGCTTACTTTTATGAACGTCGGTGTCTGTCTCAGTGACAGATGATCTCTTCAGAGCCGGTTTGTGAGGTTTAGGAGAAACAGGACGAGCAGAAGGGCCTGGAGATTCCTCAGAGGACCTCTATAACACAGTGAAACAGACTGTTGCTTCGCCCGACCTTTTTATACACTGCAAAAAAATGCATTTCTTAAGCATTTAATCCTGTTTTCTAGTAAAAAATATCTAAAATTCTTAAATCAAGATGCATTTACTTGACAAGGTAATAAATTCTGTCATCATTTACTCACATTCAAGTTGTTCCATATCTGTATACATTTCTTCAAATCTGAAACAAATCTTTCATAGGTTTTTGTTCGGTTGATGACAAAAGATAAGATATTTGAAGAACAGTTCTGGGACACTTTTTACTACCATAGTATTTTTTCCTACTATGGGAGTCAATGTGGGCAAGATCTGTCTGGTTATAAGCATTCTACCAAATATCTTTCTCTGTGATCAACCGAACAACAAAATGTATACAGATTTGGAACAACTCTAAGGCGAGTAAATGATGACAGATCTTTCACTTCTGTGTGAAGTGTCCCTTTAAGATAAAGGTGAAACTAAATTCAAGATTATTTGTCTTACCATATTGGCAGATATGTTTGCTTGTTTTAAACGTATTACATTGTGTAAAACACACATCATCACAACGTGTGGATTACACTTTGTGAAGGAAGCAGAATTCGTTTAAAGTCAGAGGTCAACTGAGCTTTGTTGAGCGTCTGACCTGGAAGTGAACCTCACGGCTGACCTCAGACGCGTGTTGTCTCTCTTCGTCCACAAGATCTCGCAGGTGCTTAGCGTGCTGCTTTAGGAGTGTGCGTATCTGAGCGCGCTCAACAGATCCCAACAAGATCATAGAGTCTGAGAGACACACAAAGAGATATTATAAAGATCATTTGTGTGTGTGTGTGTGTATGTGTGTGAAACAGTATTGCTTGTGTGTACCTTCAGATTTCACCAGCGGCAGCTTCTTAAGATTTCCCGTCCGGAGGATCTTGAGCAGATCTCTGTAGGTGGACTTCAGAGTGATGTACCGAACGTCTCTCACCATGAAGTCCTCCACATGAAGATTATACTTCCTACAGAGAAAGAGAGAGAGAGTGAGAGATCGAGTGAGATAAAGGCGTCTCCTTGACACACTTTGACGTGTGATCCATTCATAAAGCAATTTATTTTACATTTTATAAACGTTATCAAGTAAGATGATCAAGGAGCTTGTCTCTTGGACCGATGGATGGGGAGAGAGAGAGAGACAGAGACTCACTCCTGGTGACCCCAGCCGAGCTCGGGCAGGTACGGCAGTTTCTTGAGGCGGATGATGGAGTCATAGATGGACGGCTGGAGGTTCTGTGAGATGATGTTGGACAGTATGACAGCAATGAGGATGGGCAGACCGTATCTGATCTGACCCGTCAGCTCTATCATGATCACAGCGGTGGAGATGGTGTGAGTGATGCCCGCCGTCAGTGCCGCAGCGCCTGCAAACACACGGCAGGTGGATGAAGAGATGTTTCTCAGGTCACACACATGAGGTCAGATGGGAGTCTGAGTGACTCACCCACGACGGCGTAAGCTCCAGGAATTATGGGATGGACGCCGTGTTCCGTTTCAAAGCCATCCGGAAACAATGTGGCCATACCTTCACCCACCAGACGGCCGAACGCGGCACCTGAAACACACGCGCACACGTGTGAATTATATCACAAATCACTTTTAACGTTGCAAAATGTTCTGGAAAATGACAAACTTACCAATAACAAACACAGGAACAAATGAACCGGCCGGGATAGGAAGAGTTATGGACAGAGCCGACATCCAGAACTACACAACAGAACGAAAAACATGACACACACTGAATAACAACAATCAAAACACCTGTTAAAGATGACTTGTGTGAGTGTGTGTTGACCTTCATGATGATAAACACACTCAGGATTATAAAGACGTTGGCCTGTGGATGTTTCCAGGCAGATAAATGATCATGCGGATGAAAATCTTCTACGATTCCTTCCTTCGACCACGTTCGGTTGTCAAAAAATGAAATCAAGGAATCTCTTTGTGTGAGCTATGAGGAGGAAGTGATGTCACACGTTTGCAAACCTTTGATTTCTGATTTACAAGGTCAAAAGATGAATCTGCATTTAATACTTTCATCTCTGTAGTGATATAGAGTGATGTTATGTTAAACGTGTGCGTGTGTTGCCCTGTTTTTATATTACTCCTGGGGACTTGCCAAAAAAGATTATAAATCATAAAAAGCAAAAAAAAAATCTATGATCTTTAAGTTTATGGGATAAAATGTACAGTTTGTACAGTATAAAAATCATTATGGCTATTGACTATCCCCACAGAGATAATAAACCACATGTGTTTGTGTGTGTGCATGTGTGTGTGTTACCTGTCCAGCCATAAACTGTCCAAAGCCCGGAGGGAAAGTGAGTGATGATATAAACACTGACACCAGACCAGAGTAAATGAAACAGCTACAAACACACGCATTCTCATGTTTATCTTGTTGTGTAAATACAGACAGACTTCAGATCAGTTTTTATTTTATCACACAGACAGGACACTCACTTTGTCAGGAGGAAGTTCTTCATAGCTTTTTGTTTCTTCACGAATAGAGCAATCTTCCCATTTAAATACACAAATAAAGCTCCACCAAACCCACATGCTATTCTATAGAGAGAGAGAGAGAGAGAGAGAGAGAGATTACGTGATAAAGAAACACAAGATCTGTGTTGTTGTTACAGTTTTATTTGTCGAGCTTTCAACGTTTTTAAATGAAGGTTTACTAAATGATCTTCATAATATGATGTGTTTCTTTTCAGGTGATATTAAACACAGAACACAACACAAGTGTATTCTGAGCATCAGATCTTTTAGAACACAGTTTATGATGTCATGTCATACAAGAGAAACTACATGAGACTTCTGCATCACATGACCATTTAAACACATGAGGGTAAAAATGTGATTCAAAATAACAATAAACATTTAACTTTAGCGTGAAAAAGACACTTTTACTCTCTGTGTGAAATATTAAAGATGATAAACTGACCCCATAACAGCAAACGCTGGAAGCTCCTGAAGGTCAAAGGGATACTCGAGCCTGAACTTTGTTGGGAAAAGAGCCATGATGGTCTCTGAGACAGAGAGAGACTCGTGTGTTATGGATGAAGTAAGGGATGAATCTTATCCTACATGAAAATCCTTTGATTTTCAGAGACCACCCAACGCAAAGTGCATTAAAATTCACACTTATCACATGGTCATTTAAAGTTTTTTGTCTTACTTGACAAGAAGAATCTTGAGTGTTTGTCTAAATACCTTTAAAAAAACTAGTGTCTCTAGTCTAACTGTACCGACAGACAGTTTTGTGATGTATAATGATGTTTCACCGTTTCAACATAATTATTAGCCTTTGGATATTTAACGGAGAGAATCTGCGAATTAAGCGTGTACGATGTTTTCACCACAATATAATATTGTGAATACACACCTTCCTCTTTGTTCCACACGGCCAGCAGTCTGAAGATGAGAATGCCAAACACAGAAGACATTAACCCTCGCCAGTAGTTTCTTACCACGAAAAACACTGACGTCACCTCGATGCTGAACAACACGCCTGAAACACACACACACACAATACACAAAAACAATAATATAACATGATTTAACAATCAACTTTAGGCTTCTGACTGGTTAATACATTTATAGACAATTTCAGATTGTTCTGCAGTAAAGCAAACATGACCTCTGACCTCCGACAGGAGCAGCGAAACAGCAGCCGATCCCGACCGCACATCCAGCCGTGAGCATCTCCAAGTTTCTGGCCTCATTCTGTTCAACACACGACACATTTCTCAGATATAGACATGGACAGTTTTATATGAACAAGAAAATGTGTCATTTCCGTAATAAAACTTCATATTTGTATTTGTTTTGTATAATTATATGCAGTGTTGGGTAAGTTACTCTACTCTGAAAAAGTAATGAATTACTAGTTACATATTCAATAGTATAATTAGATTACTGTACAAATTACTCTACAAAAAGTATTTAATTACTTGTTACTAATTTCTTTCTATATCCTACATTAACCTCGATTAGTTCAGTGATTCAAGGATATTCACGGCTCTTTTAATTCATTCAACATAACTACATAAAGTACTCTTATTTACTAACCAAATGTGAGAATGATACATTAAAGCACAGATTTTAAAATTAGCAAATATAACACAAAGTATTTAGTTTTACATCAAAAGTAAAAGTAACAGTAATTAAATAACTGTTAATAAAATAAAAGTAATCCCTTACTTAATTAATTTTTAGTAATTTAACATCCAAAAGTGATTATACGTACATTATGCGTTTAGTATAATCTTCTATTATATTTTGAATTTCTGTTACCTTCATTCTATTTTTCATTATTTATGTAACTTTGAGATGCTACTTTTAAAGACGCTATACAAAATAAAGTTATCATTATTATTTTATGACGCACACGGTATGTCTTTCATGTACCTTGTAAATATCACTGAAGAAAGACATGAATTTACAGAGGAGAGCGGCGCACAAAGCACCAAAGTGCACGAACGGCCCCTTTAAGACACAAACACACATTTCATCATCAGCTTTTACGAAACACAAAAACACACTACAACAGAAAAACTCATGAATCAATGATCCACATGAAATAAAATGTATAAAGCACATTTAACTTCTGTCAATTCTGCTAAACAAATTAGAATTAAAACTCTTGCATTGCGTTGTTGTAATGTGTTGAGTGTGCGTTTGTGTTCACCTCTTTGCCCACAGGCAGTTCACTTCCCAGCACACAGACGAGACTGATGACTTTAACCGCTAATGTTTTCAGAGTGAGGTATTCTTTCATCATCAAGCCTCTGAGGATGATCTTTATCTCGGGAATCCCAGATCCTGAAACACACATTGATCAAAAATTACAAACAAACAAACTAAATATCACCCAGTGAGACAACTGTGGCAGAGAACAGGAGCATTCGTGAGATGCTAGTAAAGAACGAGGACCAGTTCTCCTCTGGTCAATTACTTCAGGTGTCTTCCTCATGTCAGCGGGTTTGTGTGATGGTGACGTACACCACGTGTCATCATCTTACAATCATATCTGTGTATTGTGTGTGTGTGTCTCACCAGAAGCCTGAGGTGCCAACATCTGTGTGAAACCTGCAGCGAACAGCATGAGCAGCAGAGGGAAGGTGATCCACGTCAAATACTGCAACATCACATTACTGTCAGAAAGATGATAGAGAAACCTGTGCGCTGGAGAGAGACAGAGAGAAAACACTCAGCACCAAATCAAACGCAATTCAATGGGCGGTTAAAACATGCTAAACACACGCTGGCACACACGCACTGACCGTCCATGAAGAGGAAGATGAAGATATCCATGAGGAAGCTGAGGAGTGCCAGAGCAACTCCCAACAACATGAGAAAGATCCAGTCGGCCCCGATCCATGACAAACACACCCGACGACAGCACGCTGCCCACGCTACACAAACAGAGAAGGTGTTACCCATAATGCAGCACTGCACATCTGTCTTATCACAGGCCCAGAGCCGTCCAGAGAGAGAGTTGCGTCAACTTCGTTGACTCCATTGGAACGGTTCATGGAGGCTCTCAAGATTTCCCAGAAGTTACCAGTAACGCATGGAGCTGCGACTGAACAGACCAGCTGAGGTCAACTTTTAACCCATTTAAAGACGAAAGTCATTTAATGAATAAAAAAATGAAAGAAATAAAGCATTTAAAGAGAAAACATCACTTCCTGGATCTATCTGAATGCTCCGTGAATCACGTGACGCTCCAGTGTTTTGGACTTCCGTTGGCAGAACTCTCTCTCATAATGACTCTGCACGGGCCCACACAAACACAGCAGGTGTTACCCATGATGCATCACTGCATTATCAGCAGGGTTTTCCTGGCTCAAAATGAGGTGCTTGCCAACCTGATCTTGTACACACACACACCTAACGTTACTACTGTACCAAGTGGCTTAACCAACCTGACTTTCACATATTAAAAGTTCTTATAAAATAAGATGAAAATGACAATTATGTTGTTATATAAAACTATTAAAAGTATTAAGTTTTATTTAACCAAACAAAAATGTTGTTTTTAATCATATAAAGCTTTTCTATCATTGTCAACTGAATGAACCAGACTTACTAAAGCTCGTTCACATCCTGATTCTCTGAGGTTCACTTTAAATGATTCAATGATCTCTTGTATTCGCTACTGACAAAAAGTTCAATAGTTTAAATGAATCGGTTCAAACGAGTCATTCGTCTGCGAGTCGTTCTGAACGCGATGTGCGCTTATACTGGCGAACTCGCTGTGTACAGTACAAACTGATTCAACGGTACGACTGCACAGCTGAAGACATTACAATGATGTACTTCATGTTTATTCAAGAAATCTCAAGAAATTAAACGTACTCGTATACAAAACAAACAGCCGTCAAACACATTCTGCTCTTGTTCTGCAACTCCTTTTATTGGCTCAGTGTGCTGATAATGAAACAGCGCGCCACTGTGGCGTAATGCCGCAACTGCACTTACAAATGACAGCACGCAGCATTTCTTGTGTAGACACACGACATAGTTTATGCGAGAGTCTGCACGACAATTTCTCCTTTCAGGAAAAACTCTGATTCAGTAATGCATCCGGTCATCAGGTATATTACTAATATTACTTGATTTTGATACTTAAATTTATATTTTGCTTTTGTGAAGCTCTGTTTAAACTATACTTTATTTCTGTTTCATATATTACTAATTCACTTTAACTTTGAACTACACGGGTACATATTACTTTCTATTTTAGATTATTACTTCTATTTTACTTCTGTTTGTATAAATACTTGCACTATTTGAACGCAGCCCAGCGATGATATAGAGAGAGAGAGAGAGAGAGAGAGAGTGTGAAAGAGAGAGAGAGAGAGAGAGAGAGAGAGAGAGAGAACATTCTAAAATAGTAAAAAACATCTTTGACTCATCTGTCGTTTGTGTGTAAACTTTGGTATTGATGTAAAAACATCAGGTTGTGATTTGACTCACGCCTTTGACGCTTGACGCTTCGTCCCTTCTCATATTCCTGCACTTTTACAGACGCGCTGCGTTCAGGTGTGTAGCGTCGGTGACGCGCGTCTTCTCGCAGTGGAACGGACTCTTCCTGAGAAACACAAACATACAAACAAACGCCTTTAATTATTTACAAACATATTATTTTTACTGGTGCTTTACATCAGCACAAGCGTTAATGAGTGTAGCTGTGCGATATTATTAGATTCTCAAACCACAACAACGGGCTTTACGGATTCTGACAACTGCCTAAGAAAGTCACTGTGGTGAGCAAATAAAATAAGTATTTATTATTTTGAAGTGAACTGTCCACTTAAACGTTGTGTTTTGGAAGCCATCATGCTGGGTTCACACCAAACGCTTTGACTTTGTATGTAATTTCTCGCGCAGAACGTTTAATTCGCGTTTGGTGTGAACCCAGTGTTAGTTAATCGTTCGTGCACTGGAAGACATTCGAGCTTTGACGCTTGTGCGAACGTTGCGTTTCAACTGAATCAGCAAGTATAGCTTTTTAATCAAAGGTCAAACTGAATGTATGCGTTGTGTGCTTTGCTTAAACCGATCGATCGCTATAACCGCGAGAGCAGACTGTCTGCTCCGTTTGGAAATCGCACTCTCGCGATACTTTGATTGGTCTGCGCATCGCCGCATATGGTCACGCGCCAAACGCCATATTGAACCAGTACAGTTAACGGGGAAACTGCCGTTTTAATGCATAAAATGCTAATTCACATCTCGCAACAGAATTACGATAAATTGAGCATTTAAATCGTTATTTTCTTCAAAAGTTCAAATAAATTCTGTTTTAGTTATTTCTTGTCATACATTTGAAAAGTATAGAGCTGGATTAGTGATGTTCTAGCCCAATAATAATTTGACTAACTTTAAGGAAGGAATGACGAACTTTTTCCATTTTTAACTGTACATTTTATTATTATAATATTTAAGACACTTTCTTATAGAACTGTTGATTCTTGAACACAGATGCACTTCGGTGTTTGTCCAGCAGATGGCAGAAACCTGCAGCCGTTGAACCCCAGTGCAACACACCTGTACAGAATGCTTGAATCTCACCCCAGTGGTTCTTCACAACACCATAATGATTTTTTCTCTCTGTTTGTAGCCTGTTTTCACATCCTTTTTTCAAAAAAATGTTTCCATTATAAAGAAAATGTTTTCCATTAGGGTGTTGTGGAGAACCACTGGTGTGAGATACAAGCATTCTGCACAGATGTGTTATTATAAAGAAAGTGTTTTCCAAGTATTCTTCAGAAAATATTTTGTGATCATTTTCTCTCAACAACAGTTTGTAATAAATATGAAAACATTTGACAGACATACATGCATTACTGACACAACCACACAGATTCTCATCTGATTGACGACTTCAATAAAACCATCATAAACATGCAACACTTACCACAGTGTGTTCATACTGGAGAATACTCTGATCACTTCTGTCCACAGCCATGACTCACACAAACACACACTCTCTCTCTCTCTGCGCCTCACACACAGAGGAGAGGTCACACCAGACGTGTGTCGTTGCTTCAGTGTGTGTCGATCGATGTGTCTCTGTAGCAACATTTGTGTTTTATAAGTGGAAAAAGTTTGAGGTGAGTTCAATTTGAGGCGGGGCTTACGGAGAGAAACTCCGCCCACCAAAGACTAGAAATGGGCATGAGTGTTCTCGAGTCATCAGAATCTAAATCTTACACTAGCATTTTTAATTCATACGCATCGCGAGTTCACGAGAATCGTCCAAAGACGTCCGGTCACCTCGAGCTCATAAACACTTCATGGAAATGTACTTTTATAGAGTTTATTCTCACAAATCATTGTTTACAGGTAAACACACACACATACACACTGTTATGTATGGATTTAGTTTTTCAGGAAGAAGTGAAATATTTTGTTTTTATGTTTTCATGGTCAACAGAATGTAGGAGTAGAACACACTTTCAGATGAAGAAGAGATCTCTGAACATATCGTGTCCACTTCTGTTTTAACAAAACAACAGGAACATCACACGGCAAGATACCTCCAGAAAACACAAGTTGTAAGTAGGTTTGAGTCTGTGATAGATTCTCATAGGTTCTGTGCAGTGTTGGGTGTCACTAGTTACTAAGTACAAAGTTACTGTAATTGAATTACTTTTCTCTTTAAAAAGTAAAGTAAGGGATTACTCTTAGTTTTCAGAAATTACTATTGATGTAATTGAACTACATTCTGTGTAATTTATACAATAGTGGAATTGATATTCAAATTCAAAGCCTGTTTTAAAAATGCATGCGTTAATGTTTCTTTCTCACATTAATACTTAAGTCAGTTAATGAGAGTACTTAATGTAGTTTTATATTATTTATTTGAATTAATTAAGAGCCGTCTTACCCAACTAAGGTTGATATAGAATATTCAAAGTCATTAGTAATGAGTAACTAAATACTTTTTGGAGAGAGTAATCTGTACTGTAATCAAATGACACTATTGAATATGTCATTAGTAACTAGTAATGGATTACTTTTTCAGAGTAACTCACCCAACACTGGTTCTGACTCATGGTTCATTTATTCATCTCTTGTTTCAAAGAACTGAAGGGTTGTGTGATACAAACAGAAACATTTCCAGGTCTTGTCAAATAATCTCAGAAATACTGTGATCACGTTCTACACTCAAGTCTGTTATTACTCAAACACATGAACACACACGCTGGTGTTTTATCATAATGAAGATTTTCCATCAACTCTCTAGTTTTAATATCGGCCTGTAAATCTCACTCTCACTCAAACCTCATTCACATTCACAGGATGTTTTTGGAGCGCCGTGTGCTCTCAAACTCAAACATATCAGTGAGGTGCTCACAGTTACATGTGTATTCAGGTTTTAAAGTCCCAGTGAAATACAAAAATACAAATCTTATTTTCTTCATGAAATATTTCAGCATTTATTGTAAATACTTTATCAATGTGGGTCGTTCTCTTTTTAAAATTTGTGTGCACTCGTAATCTTCAGTTAAAATCTGAAAAGCACTTCTGTCCTGTAATGACTATTCATCTTAAATGACCTATGTCAGACGGCTTGGGCGGAGCATCCGTTGACTCCTCCCCTTAAACCGTAAGTCTGCTGTCAGTTCTATTTTAAAATGCAACGGCTGTTTTTGTACATCCAATCAAATCGCAGAGAAAGACGAAAAGCATCCCACTATTTTATGATTAGAAATTCCATTTCACTCGGAAATGCGTCATAATACAGAAGTAAAAACTAACGCAACGTGCAGTTCACAGGGACTTAATCGATTAAGGAAATTGACGAGATTTTGGAGATCAAATGTGATATGTTTAGAGTCACTGGTGTGGACAGAAGAGGGCGCTGTGAATCTGTCTGATTCTGTCAATCATCTCTGCGTTGTGTGCTCTGGAATGGGAGATGTGTCTACTAAATAACACAAATGTCCAAGTAATGCTAGAATCAAAGACAGACCAAAACAAAATCAAAATGTGTATCTTATAATAAATCAAGTTATGTAAATATATTATCTCATTTGGCAAACATGCGAAAACATGACGACATCTTAGTCTTGTGTCAGTAGTGCTTCTAACAGGAGTGGTGGAGTAAGCCTCTCTCTCTCTCTCTCCCTCTCTCTGATTTACATTTAGGCATTTGGCAGACGCTTTTATCCAAAGTGTCTTACATTGCTTTATCCTATATATTTTACATAGGTATGTGCAATCCCCTGGGATTGAACCCACAACCTTGTGTTCTTAACGCAATGCTCTTACCACTGAACTACAGGAATGCTCTCTCTTTTGCTCTCTCTCTTGCTCTCTCTTCCTCTCTCTCTCGCTCTCTCCCTCTCTCTCTCTCTCTCTCACTTTCTCCCTCTCTCTCTCCCCCTCTCTCACTTTCTCTCTCTCTCTCTCTGTGTCTCTCTTTCTCGCTCTTGTGCAGCACACAGATGTCTTACATTAACACACACAGTGCACCGGAGCATAACACATTATCGACCTTTGACCTTTACATGCCTGTCGTCTGGGGTAGTGCTGTAGAACTCCAGTCTAAAGACCATTATTTGATGGTCTTAGTCTCGGTCTTTGTTTCAGACTTAGTGGTCTCAGGATTTGATTTCAAGACCAGTCAAGACCACAACTGTGGGAATTACGCTAAATTGCTGATGCATTGTCTGATTTATAACATGAGATTGTAATTAAGTCGAATGAAAACATCCATCAGGTCTCGTGAGCTATACAAGACAAACATCTAAGCAATAACGTTCTCATGTGAGCAATGTGTTTGCATCCAGTTGCATTCTAACCAAAACACAACACAAGGTGATTTTATGAAATACATTTTTAAAGACTTTATTGTTTATTCATTCATTAATAAATATGCAATAAAAACATTATTCATAGTAATCTTCAAAACCCAGAAAAAAAAATATCACACACCATCAACAATAGAAACGCACCAGTGGGCGAGACAGTGCAGTCGAAACCCCGCCCACACAGCAAATCACTAATCAGACGCTTCGCAACAGTCCTTCTGATTGGCTGAATTTCGAGTGTCATACGGACGGTGTTCGTTTGTTGACAAGTTTTAGTTTTTTTCTGTATACAAGCGTGAGAAAATCAGCCAAAGTGAAATTCCGACGGCTGAATATCTCCTCAGAGATTCCGTGTCTCTCTCTCTCTTTTTGTTCTGGATCTCCTCTCTGTATCCTCATGCTGGTGTGTTTCGACAGGCGTCCGTCGCTCGACTCGTGTCAGACTCGACCTGACCTCAGGAACAGGAGGATAGTGAACGTTGAGAAAACCCCGTCAGTGTCTCCAGCTTTTCTTCTTTTCAGCTTTCTTCAGCATCTCTTCTCTCTCCATAAAATCTTCTGTAAAACAAACGCGTGCACAATTAGCGATGGCGTCATTAACTGTGAACGTGATCATTTTAAATGCGAAAAGCTCTTACCTATGCACTCGGGACAGCACTGAGCCTCCCGTCGTATGGGGTTATCGCAGGTCAACAGCGGACACTGTTTCCTTTGACATTTTGTCACTCCGTGCTGCGATGAAGAGAGAGAATCATGTTCATTAGACCAAAAATAGACCTAAACACTTTCAACAAATGAAATGTCCCAAATCACAACTAACAATTGAATTGTTTGTTAAGTTGTTTGTTTGTTTATACTCACATCACACCAGCAGGTGATGCACTTCATCTCCCCCACCAGCGGCACGCTCGGGTGCCAATACTCGCTGTTCTGATAATAGTTTTTGCCAAACTTGCAGTGTCTCGTTCCGTCCGCCTGCATCATTTCATCGTCTTCCAGGAGGGGCGTGTCCTCAGCGGGACACTCCTTACAGCAGTCGGAAGGGTTGCGTCTGATTGGTCGGGAGCAGGTGAGGGCCGGACAGGTCACCTTCTCGCAGTGGACTTCACCCGTGGAGCCCTGAGACAGACACAGTCACGTCAGCTGCTAACACTCATGAAAACAGAAGCACGTGTCGCTTTCAATCATTTCGTCATCAACTCACCTTGCAGGTGCACACCGCACACTTGATGTAACCGAACGGAGGGACGAACGGGTGCCATGTGGTTCCAGGAGCGTGCATCTTCTGATCGCCTTCAAAATAACATCCTGGAATCACGGAGAACGACTTCAGATTAATTCTTCTATTACACACACAATAACAACACAACGTCACAATGTTGTGGGTCTCCCAACACAACCAGAAAACTCACCTTCTGGATTCTCCTCCACTTTCTCTGCTGCAGCTTTCTCTTGAGATTCTTTCTTATCTGAAGAGACAAATCAAACCTAATTATCATGAACGAAAACCAATGAAACGTGTTTTTCCAAATACAGCCCTTAAATTATACAGGCACTGCAATTATTCTTTGAAAATATATCAATAAAACTTAAAATAAGCAAGAGAAATGCTCAGAATTAAGAACTGAAAATGTGAAAAACATCTTTCTCGATGTAGTAAAAATATCCAAGTATCCATACATTTATTTTATTATGCCATTTTTAGAGAACATATCTTTAACTGAATTTTTTGGTATTATTTATAAGGTTTCGTTCTAGTTCGTAGACTCACCGTCACAGACGGGACAGCATTGATCTTCAGGCTGAATCTTATGAGGACATGAGAGGACGGGACAGATCACCGGATCACAGATCACTGTTTTCTTCTGCACGAGAGAAAAAAAGAGTTGACATGTAGAATGAACACACACTGAGATCCAGATGAGACCGACACATCCGTGTGTGTGTGTGTGTGTGTTACCTGGCAAGTGCAGGTGAAGCAGTTGTTGTATTGAGGAGTCCACTGAGAGCCGTGTGCGTGATGTTCTCCCTCAAAGAAACATGCGTGTGGGTCTTTCTTCACCTCTGCCGGGTCGCGGACGAACACGAGGTCATCAAACTCCGCCTCCTCCACGACCTCACCGCGGGAACCGAACTCACAGCTGTTCGGAACATGAATCTGGAGACACGGAGATATCGGTTTAACACGCAGAAGATTTCAAACAACAAAACCAACGAGTCATGATTTCCAGAAGGTTCCACGCAAACTCCTAAGGTACAAAAGCAAAGGTACAAACTCCTCAGAGGTGAAAGTGATTTAGAAAATGAAGTATGGATGTTGAGATTAATAACAGAAGTGTTTGTGTGTGTGCGCTCACCAGTCCTCGTATTTCTCCTCTGGGGTTCATTTTGGTGCTGACTTGAATATAAGCTTTACCCTCATCCAAATGCCTTAATAACTCCAGACTTAAATCCTTCAACACACCCTGAGCCTGAGAGAGAGAGAGAGAGAGAATGTGAGTAAACACCAGCAGAATTTTGCTGGACAGATAAAACAAACTTTCTTTTGTGCAATCTCCTGGTTTACATTAAAAACTTGTGTTGTTTTCATTTCGGTTTCGGTTACTTCATAGCCGTTGAAAAACAGAGTAAAGACACTCACAAATGTCCGCTGGAAGAATGGAATGCAGTATCTCGTGCATTGCAAAAAATGACATTCTTACTAAGCATTTTGGTCTTGTTTTGTAGACTATCCATGGGGTGAGCAAAATAAACTTGAATTTAGTTCAAACATTTTCTCAAGAACTTAATTAAAGTTTATTTTGCTCACCCCATGGACAGATTTTTTGGCTTGTTTTTACTGTAAACTTAATTCTAGCATTATTTTTCATAAAACAAGACTAAATTTCTTGGGTCACTTTTCTTGTCAAGTAATTGTATATTTAGTTGAGAAGTTTTAGATATTTTTACTAAAGAAAAAACAAAAATGTTTAGTAAGCCCGTATTCACACTTGACTTAAGTGTTTTCAAAATGTCCTGAGCACCTTTTTAAAGGCCAGTGCCGGCGTCTTTTTCTAGAGCTCAAGGCGTCTTTTGAGGTTGAAAACGTTTTCTTCTCAGAAGAAGTTAAATGTGAACACGGGCTAAGAATGTCAATTTTTGCAGTGTGTGATGGAGCGATCAATAGTTCCAAATACTGAACTGAAGCCCATTTATTTCAATATCTCCCAAACGCATTTGCTGTACAGTTGGTGACATAACGGCACGTTTATAAATTTTAATGAGTTGTTGGACACTTCTATTCATAGATCTATTGATATTACTCCCCAGACATTTATAGGAGACATTACTCCTATAAATGTAGTCAACGTCAGTGTACACAATGTGCTAATATATTTAGCAAAATGTATGCAAATATAATTGCTGTTGTCTGTCCCGCTAACATCTATTCAAAAACGTTGACCGCACGGAATTGTTTGGAACTATTGAGCGAGAGATCAAAGTGTGTCACAACTCTGCGTTTCAACAGCTCTGGGTTACTTTACCTGTTGACCGTAGAAGCCGGTGAGAAGTCTCTTGTGATTGGTGGCCGCGTCGTCCATCTCACCGATCTCAGCCAATCCGTGCAGGTGGGCGTTTATGGAGGCGTCTTCGCTCCTGCTCAGCCCGTTCACGACGATCTCATAGTGAAGATGACACTGTTCATCCACAAAGATCCACGCGTGTCCCGCGGCGCCGGTCCGAACGGCGGGAGACACGAACTGACCCGCCAGAGGAACCGGAAGTTCTGAAGAGATAAAAACAACATTTATTTAGTTTCCATACAAATGAAGAGTTTTTTCCAAAAAGAGATAACCGCGTTTTTAAATTTGGTTTTGTTGTGTTAGCTAGCTGTATTATTTTGAGTTATTATGGCTAAAATCAAAACAAACCAAATGCGGTTTGATTCATATTCAGTTTGATTTTTGACTATTTAAAAAATGGAGTCTCTTATTTGAAATATACATGGAAAAATATCTCACCATGTCTCCGTGCATCCAGTCCGTTGTACGGCAGCGTGCGTATCTGTCCGCGTAACTCTCCCTCCGGCTGCTCGGCCGTGGCGATGTTAATGAACAGTTCATTCTGCAGGAGCATGTGAATGTGTCGCGCTTCCACGCGGCCGGCGACACCCGCCGCACGCCCGCCGCCCCTCTCACCCGATGAGGAATAATCCCCCGTGATGTCGTACAGGACGCTGCGTTTGCTGCGTCGCCGCGGCTTCATCTCGATCGTCACGCCGACCACGCCGCTGCTCAGACCGGCCACCAGCACCTGATAGTCCAGAGAGCCGTTCTGATGAAGAGTGAAGACGGCCGACCCGACGCCGCCAGTTTTCCCCGGAGACAGAGCAGAACCGCTGGACATGACGCTCTGAAGAGCTGAGAGAGAAAAGAGACTTTAAAGTTTGCCGTGTGTACGGATTAACAGAGCAAACACACAAAGGATGATTTAACACGTAAACCAGACATCGTCTGCAACAACCGTTTATGTGTTGTGTCGGTGGAATAGCATCAAGAACACTGAAAGCCTTCACTAACATCAGAAGTTTATTTTTCCAAATTAGATCATAAAAGTTATGATGTAACCCCTTAAGAGAAGTTCAAACGTGCGTTTGTGTGCCAGAGAGAGTGAAAGCATGAAGAAAAGTAAATCCATGAGACGTTCTAGCATGCGAGAGCTGAAACCATCACTGTCATCAGCGATCGAAACCATGTGCTCACGCAGGGTCAGAGGTCACGAATGATGTCATCCTGCCAGAGCCGAACGGCAGGTAAACGCAGAAAAACAAGAGGAAGTCACACGCACAAAATAGGAAAACTGATCCGGCGAGATTTGAACTTTGACCGCTTGTTTGAGCTCTCCGTCGTGACCTAGATACGTCAGCCAATCGCATTCTGGCTTTACAGGTCCTCCAGGATGACATGAAGATGTAATGGAACACTTCATAAATCCCTGAACGGACGGGCCGCCATGCGTATGACAAAAATACATGAAATCACTCACTGTCACATGATGTCTTGCCAGAAATGAATCCGGAGATCACACGGCGGTTCGGAGCGTCGGTTTCCACGGCGATCTGTAGCTGCCCGCGGGACAACCAGAAGAGTTCCCGACTGTTCAGATCCGCCAAAACTTCAGCAAAGTCTGAATCCTAGAGAGAGAGAGAGAGAGAGAGAGAGAGAGACGTCATATAGATGCCGTTTTAAAGTTTATAAGAGTTGAAGAAATGTCTGGAATCTACAGACTAGACACACAAACAGCATGTGTGTTCCTCAATAAACATTCACAGTGTGTGTTTTTGTGTGTCTCACCTCTGCAGAGATATTTGCCCGTATTTCCCTCAGCAGATGTTGACGGTACAAGAGCTTCACCCTCACTGGAAACTTCACAGATGCTACAAATAAACAAAATAAAATCACTCATTCATTCAATTTTACACCTTTCAATCAAGTGTGTGTGTGTGTTCATGAGTTAAAGTGTACATCAGTGTGTGTGTGTGTGTGTGTGTGTGTGTTTTCTTACATTTCTCCGCACGTGGAATGAGTCCCTGCAGGATGAGGATGAAATGCAGATTGTTCTCCGTGTCGCTGAGCGTAAACATGGCGATGCCGCCCATCCCAGAATGCACCTCTTCAGGCGTGAGGAGGGCACTGAACGTTTCTGTCGGACAAACAGCACAAAATTAACATCTCAACAAAAAGACTAAAGAACAACCGAATGTGAAATAGAACACACACCTGCGAACAGAGCTCGGTGTTTAATGATTTTGCCTTCAAGCTCTTCCTTCCTGTTGTCATCTGTCGACATGAAAAGACGCAGCTGCTCCGCCTCCAGCTGACTCAAATGAAACTTCGGCAGATTCTTCCAAACTCCACAGATCTGCACACGAACAACACACGAACACACACAGTTACACTTCTGAAGACAGCGAGAGATAGAGAGAGAGAGAGAGAGAGAGAGAGAGAGAGAGAGACATGCTCACCATGTCCGAGTCCGTCTGTGGTACTCTCAACTCAAAGGCTGTGTTTCCATCTGTGTCCAGGACTGAGATTAACCTCGGTCTGTTCATCCTTAACAACAAAAACACAATAATTAAAAAAATGAGTGTGGAGACGTGTTTGTGTGTGCAGGGCGGGGGAGTAACCAAATACATGTTCTTTTATCTCAAAATTGAGTTTATTACTCACAAAACTGATTTATTTTCTTAGAATTGTGAGAGATATACACTCATACTGCATCTGTCAGTCCAATGAGAGAAAAAAAAACTGAATTGTTACAAAGTCAGAATTGCATGAAATAAACATACTATACAAATGTCAAGAGATCACGGCATTTTGAGTTTTTCATGCAATTCTGATTTCATAACTTGCAACTGCGAGTTTAAATCTGGCAATTCTGAAAAAACGACATTTTAATTTGATGCTTAGTGATGGAAACAAATTTCAGCACATTGGAAACAATGGAAACAATTCAGCATTCAGAGAAGAGGGTGAAATGATTAAACCGGATGATGTGAAAAGATTTTTTTTATTTTTGTGTGTGAGTGTGTATATGTGTGTGTGTGTGCTGTGTGTTACCTCTGGTACATGATGGAGAAGGTCAGGGTGGTTTTCGTGAGTGTAAAGCGTGCTCGTGCGACACCACTTGAGCTCGGCAGCCAGGAGTTACCCACAGACGTCAATAATGCCACAAAATCTGAAGGGAAAGAAAAAATATCATGCGTGAAAATCTGCATGTGTGTTAGAGAGAGAGAGAGAGAGAGAGAGAGAGATACGTGTCTTACCCATCCTGCTGTCTCTGACGCTGACGTCCTCTGAACTTATGTAAGATCTGTCATTGTAAGATTTGTGCAGGTCGTCCTCTTTCTCATGAAAGAACTCGTACAGAGACTCCACCTCTTTTCCCTCAGAGTCACCTGTAAACACGGAAACCACATCCTTAGGATGACATCACTCCAGAATGTACAATACAGTCAATGTTCAGCAACCTCAGCGAGTCAGAATCTATATTAACAAAAGGTGTGATCTATCGCACGGCCGTACCGCTCGACTGAATTATAGTGAACAAGTGTTTAACACGAGACATGAGTCTGAATTTGAACCCGGACCACCAGGACCACCCGGCTACCCTCCGACATCATCCAAACTCTCCGTCATTCATCATCCGTCCGTCTGCGAGGAACAGCTCTGGCCAAGTGTTTCCATCATTCACACACGCTGTTACCACATTCATAACACTATTTCCATTTGTTCGGCCTCACCAGCTACAGAAAAAACACAATCGCACATCTGTGTGTGTGTTTGTGTGCACGTGTGTTACCTTTAGGACATGATTTACAGCAGTGACCCGGGAGCAGGACGGGATCATCACAGGTCGGTTCGGGACAGTCCTGCTTCATATTCTTGCAGCTCACTTTCCCAAACACTTTACCACGCCGACTCCTCTGCTGCTCAAAGAGAACGAGAGACGCTTAAACACTGACCAGCACACAACTCAACTGTGTGTGTGTGTGTGTGTGTGTGTGATGTCTTACCGGCTCACAGTGACACATAACGCAGTGCATCACTCCAAACGGCTCTCCGAGGTCCGGATGCCACGTGTCCTCCAAAGAATAGAAGCGTCCACCGAACGAACAGCCTGAAATGAACCCAAACATCAGATCAGACAGAATCTCAACGCTTCTGAAGAACAATAACAAGCGCGAATGCGATTTCTCATCAAAACATGTCATCTGCTTTGTTTGAAGAGTGAACGAGATTTGGCATGATTATTACATGAGTGGAATGAGGTCGTGACCACCAGATTCTCTCGATAGTGCCAGACTATTAAACAGTTTATTGTTAAACTAAACATGCTGCGAGACACACGTGTAAACCGTGATGTGACTATGAAGAGAGAAATGCGAAGGAAATGAGAGTCTGACCGCAGCTCACCCCGTTACATCATCAAGATTTCTGGGGTCTGCAATAACACCGTTCTTATGGATTTTTTTGTTTTAAAACTTTTGTTAACTTCAATAATGGTCATGTATCGTTTTATTCAATGAATTGGAGGCACAGGGGCTTTTAAGAATCTCTTTTACAGTCTTTAAAGTCCCAGTGGAATTAAAAATGACAATTCTTATTTTTTCATGAAATGTGGCAACGTTTGTAGTAAACCGCTTAACTATTTGGGTCATTTTCTTTAAATTTATCCGTTTACCCTCATAATCTTCAGTTAAAATCCTAAATTGCACTTCCGCCCTGAAAGAAGTAAATTAGATGGCCTGGGCGGGGCATCCGTTCACTCCTCCCCTTCAACTGTCAGTAAGCTGCAAGCTCCATTTCAAAATCAATGCAACAGCTGTTTATAAACACATTCATAACCGCAAGCCACGCCCACTCATTTTCTCCTTTTATATTTATTTTCACTCGGAAATGTGTAAAGTAAACTTCCGGTTTACGGGGACTTTGAGTATTTACTGTTAATTTAGTGAACCCAGAAACTCAAACACTGACCTGAAGAACAAAAGTTTGTTGTTGTCTTACATCACTTTTAAGTAGAATCAAACTTAAGTCACTTCAACTTAACTGCTTTAAATCTTAAACTTGTCATGTTTTGCCTTAACTTCTATAAGTAAGAAAACTGCTTAAGTTATATGCTAAATAAAAATAATGTCTTGTTGATCACAGATGCTTCTCTAAAAGACATGATCAGATTGTTATTATTTTCAGTATTCTTACCGGACACTCCTTTGGAGATCATGGGGTCCCTCTCAGGTTGGATGGGTAACGCTGGTGTCTTCAGTCTCGAGCTCTGGACCGACATCAAAACGCAGCTCAGAATCCACAACGCTCGCGTCGCCTCCATCCTAACGCCCCTGTTCTGCCACCAGATATCTCGACGCTAATCTCAAAATTAAACGATTGTAACCCTTGTTGTTTTGTTTATCAGTCAGTTAATATGAGATCTAAGCGCATGTGGTGCTCCTCTGTTTGGATCTCAGTCTTGTATATAACGCGTAACAGAGCGCGTACTGCTCGTGTGTCCCGTTGCGCGAGCTGCTCCCGGTTTTATACGGTGCGCGTGAAGGGGCGGAGCGAGCCCCGAACACCCCAAAACTCTTCACCTGCGAATATCAAACCTTTAATACACATCCACAAACACATAAGAGGCACGTGAATGACTTTAGACACATGAACACTTTCTGTCTGTCTGGCATCTTTGTGCCTCGTTTAACTTCAACTTCCTCTTACAACCCAAAGAATTATAATAAACTATTAAACGAGCAAACTCTTGTGCTGTTTATACAGTGTATTGTTGTTTGTGTGGGTTATTTTTCTTATAAACATTTTCTTTAAAGTAACAGGTGAGATTGAACTCCTTTTCCTTTTAAATTCAGATTTAGGGGTTCATGAGACATATTTTAGGTTAGATAACGTTCTACACACCACTGCTTTAGAAAACTCTATTAAACACAATTGAACTTTGTTAAGCTTTCCATTTTCCCCACAGATTTGTTCTTGATTTTGATTTGACACAACTATTTTAAATATTCATTCTTTATTTTTGTGAGTGTATATCTTTTCAAGAGTGTCCTTTTGTCTATCTTGCTGTAGTTTCACAGAATGTTGGATCTATAGGAGCTGTTAGGGTTGTACCTTGCAGCTACATGATTCACATTTTAATGAACATCCCTCGGCCCCCCGGCAGAATCAAAGGCCGTGTGTCTCACTGAGAAGAATAAAGTTCTTTCTTTCAGGAGAACAATGCAGGTTCACCGAGGAACCAGAAGCAGTCATACTGTATTTCTTCTCAAGTGTATCTGCAGAAAACATTCAACAACAAAATGTAAAGAAGCTTCTCTCTGGTGTTGATGATTAAAGATGATCATAGGAAACTTGTGTGTGTTCTTAAGTGGCATGCTTGATGTCAAACATTTAAAAAGAGAATAAAAGATCCAAGTGTGACTTTATTCTTGAGAAGTGCACAAAAGATCAAAACTCGTTGTTTTTATTATGTTATGAAATAATACTTTAAACAAGTTGGAAGAAATGAAACAGTCATAGTAGTAGCTTGGAAAGATAATGGCCAAAATGCAACTTTCACCCCATTATACTGCAATAATAATAATAATAATAGTTTGTATTGTTAGGCAGTTTGTGGTTTGTTAAAGTCCCCTCATTCTCTCTCTTTCTATGTGTGTGTATGTGGTGATGGGGCCATTTCCCCTCCACGGGCTTTGAAAGGCTCTGAATAATGGAGAATAATGGAATAATAAAATAACAAACTAATAAAGTGGCCGAGAACGTCATATATCAATCGATCCGGAAGCCTCGCGGGGGCCCCGGGGTCCCTCCCCCGCCATGCACATGTTAAACACGACTATAGAGTCACAGCAGCGCACATTACATGAGAAAGGAGACGCGCAATAAACGCCAGCAGGGGGAGAGAGAGCCGTGAAAGACAAACACGCTTGTTCTCTTTTCTCTTCTGCATGCACTTAGATTGGAGATGAACAGAGCTACACGAACCCAAAGCTGCTCGTGTGTGTGTGTGGGGGGGGGGGGGTCTTTGTCCTCACGAGGTTTTATTAATGCAGGATGTGCGCGCGCGCGCGGTGTGTGTGGTCGATTTAAAAGATTTCTGAAACCCATTCCATTTGTTGTTTTAATTGTATTTTATCTGTTTAAATGTGCTATAAATTATCCTTATTTTGTGTTTATATGTACGTACACAATAAACTCTTGTTAAATGATAACAATCGACATTCTTCTATAATTTTC
Organism: Triplophysa dalaica; assembly: GCF_015846415.1. Classification (NCBI taxonomy): domain Eukaryota; kingdom Metazoa; phylum Chordata; class Actinopteri; order Cypriniformes; family Nemacheilidae; genus Triplophysa; species Triplophysa dalaica. The sequence continues at coordinate 24,091,253 of NC_079550.1, read as the reverse complement.
CCCTGACTTGCACATCGAAACTCAGCTCAACGTGCTTCACCAAATCAAATAAATCAAACCTTGACATTTGAAAGTGATAACACATCATTTGAAATACATAATAATTAATTTAATATGGCAATAATTGCCTACAGGTGTGATTAAATGTCGGTGGCGTTCGGTGAATGGCGGTCTAATGGACGCGTTGAATGGGAGTTTCTCGCGCTCGGAGGTGCTGCTCTCGTTATAGTCTCATTATGTTCTCTTAACAGACATGTGAGACAGAACTAAACATCACAATATACACAGCAAATGGCCTGCGTGTGTATTAGCGTTTCCGAAATGACTTCACAGGTACACACGAGTTCATGTGTGTGTGCGTAAGGTGCTTCACACCTGCGCGCGCGCATCCGCTGAGAATGGAGATCGATCATGAATCGATCATGAGCTGTTTGTATTCATCATGAGGTGATAACAGAAGATATCATGAAGACATTCACGAAGAAAAGCGACAGGAACCTGCAATGACAACACAAGGGTGTGTGTATGTGTGGTGTGTTTCTGCTCAATTCACAGATAAAAGATTTCATTTAATACAACCATCAGGGACACAATGCCTTCACCGCGGTATACCGCCACACCAATATACCCTCGCACAGATGATTTCCCAATGGTATCATTTGAAGTCATTTGGGGAAAATAATTTGACAATGATGTTTGACTGCACTTTACTGTAATACAGCTGTGGTTACTTTTAGGGATGCCATGCATATAATCAACAAAGTTTGACATTATAAACAAAATATAGCATTATTTGGTAAACCCTGTGGTTATGTTTTCTGATCTTAAATGTGTTTTGCAAATAAATGTTGATTGATGGATCAGAATTCCAAATAAGGACATATACATTCCATTTAGTTTTTACCTAAAAGTTTTTCAATGACTAAGATCCAGAAGGTTTCCAGTTGCTGCACTTGTGACCATATCACCTTCAGTAAAACACGCAGAAAACCTTCTGTCATCTGAAGGCACATGGGAGCCAGAAGACAAGTCATGTTTGAGTTCTGATAACACACAGCATCTCTGATTCATGTTTGAAAACTGTGGAGAAACAGTAAACACACAAACATACAAACACACAAACACAGACATCATCCACACACTTTATTTTCATTTCAACATTTGGAAAATCTTGGAGGCCACAGCGATAAAGTCCAAAATCAGTCAAGCTCTGAACAGAGAGTCTTTTGCACGATTTCTCAGGAACTGACTCACGTGTCGTTTTCAGAGGATGCATCGTGATAATGGAATAATAATGAGAAACTTGTGAAGTTAGGAGAGAGCGTTACACATTTAATATGTAAATGATGCTGCTTCACACGTGTGTGAGGAAACCGAGCGCTGCTTTATCAGACCCAGGTGCAAATTGAAGGCCTCGCGGTTTTGCTATCTCTTCTCTGTGAGACACAACAGATGATATAGTATTGATTCAAGAAATCACACGAGTGATCTTTCACAGACTTGACTCAAGACAGACTTTCACCAGCTCCATTCTGCCCGGTCATCATCTCACACGCATTTCAGAAGAGATCTCAAGAAAGTCAGAGATTTCCAACAGTTCTCATCAGTTCAACAGTGCTGCAACAGTGCTCGTGTCGACCTCTTTCTCAAAGTAACAAACACTGAAAATGAAGAGTCAAATGACTTCCATGCCTGTTTTCATTCACTTTATTAAAGACAGAGGCGTTGCTACATCAGTAAACCGTACGAGAGAGGCCTTGAGGAAAGAGTCAGGAATCTGACAAACTTCAGGAGAGTTTGAGAAGAGACGTCTATGATGTGTTAAACTGAGCTCAGATTTGTCTCGTCTGCAATCAAACGTCAATATTAGTGAAGATGTCAATATCAACTCATTTCTCATCACATTTACTGATTATTTCACCTCTAAAATCTACAAAAAAACTAATTTGTGTTTACACAACACGAAAAATGACATTCATACTAGGCATCTTTGTCTTGTTTTTAGTAAAAATATTAAATTCACAATTACTTAAAAAAGTGCAAAAGATATTAAGTGTTGTTTTATGAAAAATATTATAAGAATGAAGTAAGTCAATGGTAAAAACAAGCAAAAACATTGTCAATGGGGTGAGAAAAATAAACTTGAATTTAGTTTGACCTTTTCGATTTTTCTTTCGCTTGTTTTTACCATAAACTTACTTCATTCTTATATTTTTCTCCTTAAAAAGAGACTAAACATCTTAGGTCACTTTATCCGTCATGCAAGGGCAACTTGATTTAAGAATATTTTGATATTTGTGCCTCAAAACAAGACAAAAACACTTTGCAAGAATGTCATTTTTTGCAAGCGATGAAAGTTTGTTGAGTACAAGTTTATTCACTAAAGAACATCAGCCTTAACACAGATGGGTTTGAATGATGAAGCTTTGTTTAATGTGATGTTATAGTGTGACAATGTGATTATACTGGTGTTTATTTTTTATAGTGGGCACATTTGAGGTAATTCCTCTATATTACTTTGTTTAACATATTATTAATACGTACCTATGATGAGTCTGATGCTATGTTGTGATTATTCCAATTCATTTTCCTTTCTTGATAGATTTCGAAGGTATTTCTGTAGGAGGTGATGTTAATTATATATGAAGTCATTGATTGTGATTGCTAATGATTTGTCGTTGTGATTGGTCATGTGTCTCTTTTATAAGTGAGCCAATGTCTGATAGAGTTTGTATATCTGGAGAAGGTCATTGACCGATATTCTATTTAAATACATTTTTAGTCTCTTTTTTTACATTGCTGGTTTTGATCCAGTACTGTTTTAAATAACATTTATTTTCAAGACATAAATAAATATTACTCATACAGACAGTGTGAAAGACAGTCAGTGATAAATATAAATCATCCTGTACAATGTTGCAAAGCATTACTTTAGAGCAAGATTGACATTTTTACATTTGGCAGACGCTTTTACAACAAAAGCAACTCAGTGCATTCAAGCTCCAGACGTGAAGAAGAAACATTAAACACCTCAGATGTGTTTGTGACCGTCTCTAATCTCTTTTTGGTCTTGGTGTGACCTGAGAAGTGGAATGCTTTAGCTCATAAATAAAGCGCTCGGTTACACATTAAATGTACTTTCTGGTTCCAAAGAATTTGTCTTTGACCCTCTTGTTTGTTCTTCTGAACATCTATCAAAGTCTACTGAGCCGTTTCACCCCCAGACATCTCCACCGGCTCCGACAGCGAGCCAAGAGTTGAGCTGGAGCAGAAACTAGATATGAGACCAGAATCTGAGTCTGAGCCACCTGACGAAGTCTCAAACTTCTCTATCACCGCCTTCACCGACCCAAACGCCACGTCCCTCCTCCAGCGCCCCGTTCCCGCCCCTCCTGGACCCCGATAGGCAGAGTTATGACCGAGAAAGACGTGATTGGGTGGAGGCAGGCCGGGGCGGAGCTTCAGCTTTCCCTGACCCAGCTGAAGAGCAGGACGGAGGGGAACGGTGAAGTGGGAGGGGATGGCAGCCAGAAACTCTTGAGTGACAGAATTGTGGAAAGTTAAAGAAGCCCCGCCTACATTCAGAAACACGCCAACTGTCTTCAGCTGAGGAGGCACAGAGGGGAGGAGCTCACGGCGTCCATCAAACACAGCATGACACGAGGAGCCACGCCTCTCCAGCCACCAGCCACGACCATCAGATGATGAGATCACACCTGAGAACACAGACACACAAAGAATATGAAGGTCATTCATATTACATCATTTGAATTTAATAGATCGAAATGTTGACGTACACCTGTATAACATGACAGACAGAGCAGGAGATATCTGACCTATCCTGTAGAGGGTGCTGTTGCAGACGTCCACCTCCCAGTAGTACTGTCCTCTGGAGATAGACACCCCTCCACACACCTGAGGGAGCGGACACGACTCACGAGCGCTGCGGTCACCGGCTGAAAGTGTGCCACCCGTAAAGGTCAAAGTGAGAGAGGAGTTTGAGAGGTCAAGGGTCGGGTCAGAGCCATCGAGAGTGAACACTAGACCTGGACAGATGCACACACGCAAGCACACACACACACACACACCTCCAAAGTTAGGAGAGACTTCACACTTTTTATTTTAGAAACAAAGTAACTGAACACTGAAACACATCAATTTCCTTTTGATTCAACAAGGTATGATATGATAAAAGGCAAAAACGGTTTAACACAAATTTGATTGTTTTACCAGGAAAATATCTCAATGCCGTAACCATTTAAACTTAATCAATTAGACATTAGACAATCATTAGACATGAATGAAGTATATTATAATTAAATAAAATACACGTAAAAAAAATGTTATATGGAAAACTATATCTGTATCGGTAATAAGAATCAAAAAATGTAATATTAAGCTCAAGAATATGAAGCTTTTTAACTAGAAACATTTTACTGGCAGATGTGTCTCGACAGAAAAACAAACTTTAATTGAAATAAAGTTGTGTGTTGTCAAACAATCTTTTAAAAATGTTTCAGAGTATGAGAATATCAGTCATGGCAACTTATTTTTCCAATATTTCTTCATTTTTATTTGACATAAATATTCTGTCAATGATTTTTTTTTGGTCATTTTTGGATAATTCAAGAACATCGTATTCTTTTATCAAAATATTTTCATTTTAATCTTTTAAAATGACGATATATCGTGCCATTCTTATGCTCTCAGTGTCTCTCTGAATTACGGTTAAATGCTGCCACATCCGAGAGGCAGAGGGCGCTCTTGCGCAGAAACAGCCAATATGGGAAACACAAGAAGAGCGATCAGTTCATGGAAATGCCAATGGTCATATTCTACCGCTGTTCTTCATACCTTTTCAGGTTTTCCATGATAATAAAGTATATTTATAGTGATGATGTTTAACGTGTGTTTATTTTACAGATGCACCTTATAAACGACTCAATCTCATCACGTTTTTAGATTATATATATCAACCAGCCCGAGCAAAAAAAACTATAAAATACATAAATGATTCATTGCTGTGTTTAAAATTGGCATTGTATTAATATTAATAACTGATAAAATTCTTTCTTGTTTTTCAGTCATTTAGATATGTTGGAATTGTTCCCTGATACATTGTATTTTGCATTTCTTGTAAATTTTTCACAAAAAAGCAATTTCAGCTCTTAACAGATAACATGAATAATAAATTAATATTTTAAAAGACTTGACAGAATTTTTTCCTTTACCAAGTCTGTCCAACAGAGCACATTCTGTAGAGAAAACAGTTTCCCATAATGCAACGGGCTTCACTTGAAAATGATGTATATGTGTGAGATTATAAATGTGTACCTTCCATCGAATTAAAAGTGAAACATAATGATTTCCTGTAGAGTTTCTCTCATCAGATGAAGCAGCTAAAGAAGGTCTCTGGGTTATTTGAGAATAACAGACAGGTGTGATGTACCTGATCCCTAAAAGACAGCGGCCCACGGGAAAGGGACTCATGGCATACTGTTCACATACTGTTAGCAGTACATTCTCTGCAGTATGCAGTACACATGTAAAGGCTTGAAACCCTTGAAGGTGGTCCTACCTGAAACAGATTGCTCCATTTCCTCCTCAGAAAGATCGACACTGCCATCTACAGGTCAGAGCGAGAGAGAGAGAGAGAGAGAGAGAGAGAGACAGAGAGACAGAGAGAGAGAGAGAGTGAGACAGAGAGAGACAGAGACAGAGATATTTACTATGAAATATTTCAAATTTTGTATTTTTTAGCTCATTATAATGGAGTACCATAAGAAAGATTTATTTACAGGTACCGGTGTTATGAGACACAATATGAAAGGGCAAAACAATGATGGAACTGGAAAACAGTAATATACTGAAAAATTCCCTGTAAAATTATAGGATATAAGGATATATATAACATTTAAATATACATTATATTTAATATATATATATATATATATATATATATATATATACTTGTCTTTTTTTCTAATTAAAGTTTTTAACTGTATTTCAAAAATAAACTGTAAAAAAAGAAATCTTGTTTAAAAAAATAGAAATTTTCCGGCAACTGGACTGTGTAAAGAAGAGCTTTCCCTGTAAAAAACAATCCCCCGGTGTTTTATTGAAAATGTAGTCTTTTTTTGTTTTACAGATTTGGAACGTATTTCAAAAAATACATTAAAATCAGTTTCTGTTTTTTTATTATATTTTATGTGGAAAATCAATTTTTTTTTTTGTAATTACAGGTTCTTTTATAGTGTTGATTAAAAATACACATTACATAAAAATATTTGTCAATTATATAATTAATTTGTTTATCTATGTTAATTGTTAAGGCAAGTTACCGATGAATGTCTCCACCTTCACTTCAGGGTCACAGGTCACCGTGGGGTCAAAGGGCAGACAGGTCACAGCAGACGACCATTCAAAGCAGGGTAGCTCGACGCCGTGACGACAGTTTGGACAGAGAACGGCACAGATTGAACGAGAGGCGGAGGACACGCCCTTAACTCCACCCTTGAATCGGTCCAGCCGCGCACCTCCGGTCAGACAGCGGCCACACAGCGTGTGAGAACATGGCAGCATCAGAGGAACATCGAAACCATGACGACACAGCGGACAGATGGAGGACGAGGAGCACGTCTCATCTTCTGTGTTTTTAGCCTCAGGGAGACTGGACACATGACGGCCGTGTGTCATAGTTCACTGTACACTGAACATACACAAACACTTAAGAATTCATGTCTTGCTAATATTTTGGCATGTAGTTTTTAAACACACACAAACACACACAGACACACACACACACACAAGGACTCAAGCACAATGACTAACCCTCCACATCCATAAAGCTTCTTTAAAACATCTATCCGACGACACCGGTGGCCATTAGATCCTGCTGCAGCGCACTCTGAGATCCCACAATCCCCTCGCTGGATAAACAGAGACGACACGGACCTCCTTTCCTGAGGTCCTTCTGCTGGCGCTCATTAAATAAAAGACTGTAGAGCACAAGAACACAGAAACATACGAGACAGACAGAGAGAATGAGACGCGTTCTTCAGTAGCAACTCCAATGCTTGTGGTTGCTATGGTAACAACAGCCCTGCACCCCATATACAGACAGAAAAAGACACTCCAGAGAGGGGGGGGGGAGAGAGAGGGAGAGATAGAGAGTGAGAGAGAGAGAGAGAGAGAGAGGGAGGGATAGAGAGAGTGAGAGAGAGAGATAATAAACCAGATATATGCGTGTGTGATGGTGGGTTTCAGAGGGGCACATGTAAGATGATGGTCATCCCTCATTAGTATGTATCCTGTATTAGCTAAAGGACACACACACAATGTTTGTTCACACACACTTATCTTCTGTCCCGTCATCAAATTATCATTTAACTTCTCTTGGAATACTTTCTGTATCTGTATTTCTGCCAGATACAGAGAATATAACCGACAGCTCGTATCAATCCTCAAGTAAGAATGAAAAAGATCAAGATTCAGTATACTTTTGTGTATTTTTTGTATAAACATGCACAACACACAGACACACACCCTTTATTAGTGAACTGTGCTTTTAAGGTGTGAGAATCTGTCATTATGAGATTAAGGTTTAACGTCCCAGATCTTTAAAACTATCTCCATGTATTTATCCGTCTCCGTCTCTCTCTTTCAATCTTTCCCTCTCTCTATATTTCTCTTTATTTCTTTCTTTCTCTTTCTTTCTTTCTTTCTTTCTTTCTTTCTTTCTTTCTTTCTTTCTTTCTTTCTTTCTTTCTTTCTTTCTTTCTTTCTTTCTTTCTCCCTCTCTTTCTCTCTTTCTCTCTCTCTCTCTCTCTCTTTCACTTTCTCTCTCTCTCTATCTTTCTTTCTTTCACTCTCTCTTTGTCTTCTCTCTTTCACTTTCTCACTCTCTCTCTCTCTCTCTCTCACTTTCAAACATGTCATTCAGCTCTTACCAGCACACACGCACATGCACACAAAAAAACACCTTTCATTAAATCAAAGTAAAAAACACCACACCGTGAGCAAACATTATATATTTTTTAATTTATATCCTTTGCCCATTTCATTTTTTACACAATCATTTACAGTGCTTAAAATAATTGATCTTAAAAACAACACAAACACACAAAAGAGTGTTTTTTCATCCGTCCGTCTGGAGGTATATCGCAGTGTTTGTCAGTTGTGTGTGTGTTTGTGCTCTTTCGTTAGGAACAATGTAAAGCAAGGCACATGTGGACACACACAATGCAAACACAAAGCACTTTGGTCAATAAAACAGCATAAAAACACAGCAGTAGTTTAGACTTTAGAAAGACAACCGTTATTGATCGGAGTAAACACACACACACATCAGTTCTTCTTCTTCTGGAGCATAAAAGAAAAATACTTCTGGAGTTTCCTAAAACATTCAAGCTTTAAAGAAAAATGAAGGTATCGTACTGAAGCGTTCACACGTGTAAACAGAGAAAATGTAGAAAAAGAAGTGGAACGTTGAGAGCGCCGACCGTGAGCCAAACCGTGAGGTTCAGTTTCCACCGGAGAGGAAGGAAGAAGAAATAAAGAAAGAAAATAGAAATCAGAAAAGAGGTGAAAGTATGCGGAAAACTTCTCATGATCCGTAGCGCGTGTGAAGTGCAGGCAAACAAGTAAACGTGTACCGTCATGAATTCTTTCTATACTTTCTGATCGTCAGGAGTGGATTATCAGACTTGAGCGCGTGATGTCAAGCTCACAGGTCGGTGGTGATGACCGGCGTCACCCCGTGAATCAACAGGGTCGGGCCCAGGTCACGCGTGAGCACTTCTAACTGATGCAGGTAGTCATGGTAACGGCTGGTGTCCGCGGGAGGGCGTGGCAGATACAGGAAGCGGACGGCGGGCGGGCCGAGCGGTTGGTCCAGGATCAGCTTATTAACCGCCTGTAAATACTCGTCGGACACGCGCGACGTGTTGCTCTGAAAACTGTTGGCGTACTCAGTGTCGGGCTCGACTCCGCCCACGTCACTTTCTGGCTCCTCCTCTCGGTGACTCTCCGAGCCCGTCTGCCGCTGCCAGTGAAGGGCAACCTGAGCGTCCCAGGGGACCGTCCGGATCTCCGCCTTCATCCTGAGCTCTTTCAGGAGGAGTCCGAGCTTGTGTTCCGTCCCCTTGAGGCTCCGGCCCGCCTCCACGCAGAGAAAGAGGCGGAGTCTGGCTTTCTGCCACGCCCTGGTCATGTTCAGGATGCAGGCGAGCTGCAGCAAGAAAAGCGAGCAGGTGTCGACGTAGGCGGCGCTGTCCGGTCGCAGCAGATTCACCGGCCAAACGTCCACAAACACGGAACCCGTGAGAGCTTGAGTCCGATCAAACTCTCCGAAGTATCGAGCTAGCGCGATGTTCTTCAGCATCTTTACGGCGTCCGCGATTACACAGACGTACTCTTGAGGGCCCAGGTATTTCCCGCCTCTGTCCCCTCTCAGTGGTGGGAAATGAAAAGGAGGGTCGTCTGTGTCTTCAGGGTCGTCCACCTGAGCCGAGTTTTCGGTGGGTTTGACTATGGACAGGGTAGAGTCCAGGAGTCGGTCCTGAGGCGGGGCGTCGTCATAGAAACCCAGGACCAGAGTGTTGGGTCTCATACCGCCTGCATGGCACAGAATAAATTGAAAAGGTGTAAAGAAGTGAACAGAAGTGAAAAGTGTGTGATATTTGTGTGACGGTCGTCTCTCGCTCACCGAGTCCTGATATGAACAGCAGGTGTTGAACTCCATGTCTGACGGAATCTGCCAGCGTGAGATTCACAAACGCTTTAATATTCAAATGATCCACCAGAGACAACCACGAGTCATACTGAGTCTGCAGCGGATCACACGGGAGAACATCTAGAGGTTTACAAAACATCTCATTACAATACAACAAACACAAAAGATATTATTTAAATCAAGCATCAATCACTAACAAAATCCTCAATCATCTCACACAGAACCCACAAAACACCATCATTTATTTACATATACTTTCTTTCTTCTTTATTTTATCTTTTACTTAGCACGTTACTTTAGTTTCACTTTAGTGTTTGTACTTGTGGCATGTCTTTTGTTATATCGTCAATACTTTTGAAATAGAAAAATTGAAAAAGAGAGAGTGAGAGAGATTGACATCTCACACACACTTACCCAGATCTCCCAGCTGCACGTGAGCCAGCACATAGAGTCCACTCTTCTTGATGTCATTGATGAAGGTGATCAATCCCACACTGCACCTGGGGTTTGACACCATCATCAGCACCTGAGGTCTCCAGAACTTCACGTGATCTTTACGAACGTCCAGCATTAACAGATACTTACGCACCTGAACACAAACACTCAAGTTACTGTAGCAGCAGCTTTACTGAAATAAATCCTGAAGCTGAAACTCTCTTTGTGTTTATATGTGTGTGTATACTGTACATGATTGTGTGTATATACAGTATACATATATATGTGTGTGCGTGTATATGTATGTGTGTGTGTATGTAGATGTGTTTGTGTTTATATTTGTGTGTGTATATGTATGTGTTTGTGTGTACCTGGTGGAAGATGAGTGCCTGGCTGATGCAGCCCCAGCTGCTGACAGGACTCAGGTAATGAATGAGCAGCAGTAAGAGAATCATGAAGGCGATGCTGGCAGACGCATAGATGGAGTTGATGAGAAACATCATGATGGCACAGCCGATGATCCCCAGAACACACGTGTGCCACGTGAAATACCTGAACGTGGGTCTGAACACACATACAGAGAGACAAACATCAGTGTGTGTGTTCAGAGGGGTCACACACAACCCCTGACACATTTAAAGCTCATCCTGCTTCATTAGAGGATCAAGTCATTTACAGGCGTCGCACAAGGTAACAGGTCAAAGTTCACACGTGGCTCTCCCCTGTGTTCATGATAAAGTTGGAGTGTTTGGAGTTAATTAGCAATGCTAATCGCGCTCGTCTCCAGGGACGTGAATATTAAACGGTTTTTAATCTGACGTGCCGCTGCAGACATGACAAACAACACAACAACAACAACACCACACAGTGACAGAGAATTCACAGCGGCAGGGAGGCACCGCCTACAACATACTCTCAGCCAATCACGAGACAGGAAGAGCAGGAACAATTTCAGTGGTTTAACCTTGACCTCTGACCTCTTCACAGGGCAACAAAAACTATTTGTTCCGTGTTATTTCTCTGTATTTGTGTTCTGAGAAGCATACTGCTCTTACCCCTCAGTGTATACTTGTGTGTAGTGTACAATTCAAAACAAAGTTGTATTGCCATAATAATGCAGTGAGATCATGTGACCATCAGGACCAATATAGTTTTTTTATTTACTGTTAATTGAAATCAGTACAGGTCAGAATTTTATATAAAGCTGTCAGACGATTAAACATTTGTGTAACACTTCAATATAGGGCGTAATCCTCACTATTAACTAGTGTTATTAGATGCCTTCATATTGGCTGTTTGTCAGTGATAATAAAGCACATATTCAACATGACCATAATCTACATTCCTAATCCTACCCAATACTTTAACCTAACATCTACCTTATAAACTATTAAAAAGCAACAAATGAAGTGTTAATTGGGGAAAAAGTTGAAGTGAATGATTTCTTAATAGTGAGAATTGCTTAATATATGTCTGTGTACTGTGCATATTCAGTTTGTCTTTATAAACACATATACATTAATATTCATTGTTTTTAAGAGAAATATAAAAATGAATTAGTATGTATACAGTATATCATTTAAATTGTTGAAAAATGTAAATAAATACATCTTGATATTTCATAAATATATAGACATGTGTGTTTATGTTTTTTGTGTTTATGAATACGCACAGCCCACAGGCATATTTGTAAACACAAACATTTTGCAATTAATCGCTTGACAGCGCTAATAGGCTTAAATATTTTTTGAAAGACACTGGATGAAAATAAAATTAGTAAATAAAATAACTTAAAACTGAAAAATAAACTAGACTTACATAGCAGTTCTAAAACAAAAAAACAATAAAAATAATAAAATAATAACATCACTGGTCAAACGTTAAGAAACCTTAAAATCTTAAACCTTTAATATCCAGGTGTATTCTTAAATGTCTGAAATTTGTTTCCTAGACAAAAATAATAATTTTGCAAACATTCATGTTTTTTCATTAAAACACATTTTATTAAATAACAATGTTTTTGAAATGGATGACTTTGACTGAACAATAAGACTTCAGTATAGAATCAATTTTTGCGAATTGAAAAGATGACCAAATATAACAGGTCTTAATTCACCTGAAGTTTGGGGCGGACGCCCACTCCAGCGCCAGACAGGCCAGATCTACAGCTGCATACACCAGCAAAAAGAATATAGTGGCGATACTTGCAATAGTGTTCAACTTCCCTGCGAATAAAACCAGCTGAGAGAGAGAGAGAGAGAGAAAGAGAGAGAGAGATATAAAAACATTATAATCATTGAAGGGCAACACGGGGCCGTCTGAGGATCTGACTAAAAACATCAGACTGTATATGAGATGAAGCAATCTAAACATGAATAAAAAAATAAACCCAGACACACAGATGACAGCTGAAAACTCTCACCTGCACAAGAAACCATGAGATGAGGACAGACGACCAGGGGTTCCCACTGCCTGATGTGCGTTTAGCTGGAGACAGAGCTCGTCCTGACACACACACAAGTGATGAGCATGTTAAAAAGTGATCATATGATGGACGGAAATTGTTGTAGATGTGATTGAATCTCCTGCTGAAAGCTGGCTTTAGGATCATGGAGATGTTTTGCTTTGTTACATTAGTTCTATGATAAATGAATATAGTTAAAGGAAGAAATATGATTGGTGTATGTTCCTGACAGGTGTTAAAACAATGACACGGCATTATAAACACAAGAGAGGAACAGTGTTACTGTAAATATTAATGGGGCGCATTATGGGATTTCCAGACGGGATGTTTGTGGGGTTCACTCACCGAACAGATCGTCCCGGGCCAGAGCGTACAGAATACGGGACGCACCAATCAGATTGCTCATAGCAGCTGACAGCGTGGAGGAATAAACACCGATGGTCACGAGAGGACCCCAGACGTTTATATCTCGGAGAAAACTGTAATCTTTCTGCAAGAGAACTCTGAGAACAGAGAGAGAGAGAGAGAGAGAGAGAGAGAGATCAAATAACATCTGGAGAACTAAAAGGAAATGATATTCTGCAGTAATGTTTATTTCAGAACAATAAAGACAAATGTAATTTTCTTTCTTTATATTTGTTGTCTCTCTCTCTGGTTGAAACACGTGTCACACATTCTTCAGGCTGAGGGATTTTAACAACATCATCTCAGATCTATTAACTATTATACAGACCAACCACACATCTGAACACACAATTATTTCACTAAAACAGCGTCTCTCTCTCTCTCTCTCTCTCTCTCTCTCTCTCTTACACACACCCAGGTTATATGTTAGTGGGGACCTAAACCTGAAAGCACACCACCACATGGGGAATCTGTCACTGTGGGAACCAAAATTGAGGTCCACACGCGCACAAAAGCTTATAAATTGTACAGAACGATCAATTTAGAAAATCTCAAAATGCTAAAAGATTTCTACAATCTTTACGATTAGTGGTTGGGGGAGAAAATATACAGTTTGTACAGTATAAAACTCATTACGCCGATGGACTGTCCCCACAGAGATAATAAAACATGACTACAATCATCCAGAGGAAAGTCATCTTGTAGATTTAATGTGACATGACACTTCTGAAACACTTTAAACCCGAATGCTCAAAACAATCAAACAGATTAAGTAAATAAACATCATTTTATTTTTAAAAAGTGCTACTTACTTCATTATTTTAATTTCCTGAAATAATTTTTTTACTTTTGAGTAAACTATAATGATTATTTTTGATTACCTTGAAGATTTGACTAAAAACAACAAAAATTCATTTGCTCCTTGTTCAATTGACTTATTTATAAGTTAATCCGACATAATTGTTCGAAAAGGATTTCCAATTCCCAGCATGCTTTGCTTTAGACTGCATTAAGACAGTAAATAAAAAAATGAATATTTGAAGAGTTTTTCAATAAAGTTAAAGACTTTTTTGTGTTTTATGATTACTTATCTTGGATATTTAGGAGAGTTTGACATATTTCTCTGCTTACCATTGTTCAGAAGAGTGTTGCGTGTGCCAAGGACGTGAGAGGTCACGTGTTCCCGGAAAAATATGACGTCACAAGTGAGCAAGTGCCAGTTCTGAGATCAGTGTCTACTTGCTCATTTTGGCTGCATAGGTCAAGGTGTTTGATTTATGCATACTAAGGCTAAATAACTAGAAAAGAAACTGAAAACTCAACTAATGCAACTTTTGTGTACTTCTATTTCATGAGAAGGATGAATGAAATATTTAAGTAACACTCACTAAGACTTATTAAGAACTTTAATTTTACAGTAATCAAATTTTGAAAGTTCTGCTTACTTGAACCAAGAACCTCTAAAACTCAAAATTAGAAACAAACATATGTTGCAACAGAAATGTAGGCGGGTTCACATGAAAAATTACTGTAGTATAGTTTAGTATTTACAATAGTTCACTGTAATGAATCATAGAATACTGTAGTTTTATAGGGTAGTATTAATGAATTTATAAACTGTAGTATATTCTTCCATATTTGTTTAAGGGATGCACTATAAATTATCGACGATATTGGTATAGCCCAATACATGTCTATTTTTTATGATATCGGTATATTGTATAATGTTATAATGTTGTATAAGTGTACAATGTTATCTACCGATAACAACATTTAGGTTGATATAATTTTTATTACTTGCGAGGTGAAGTTTTACTCTCCATTGACAAAGTTGCGTTCATGATGGTGAACCCTAGGGGCGATATTTAAACTCTGATTGTTTCAGCCATCACATTTATCAATGTCCGATCATTGCTGTGATGGGATTGGAAGCATGCGCATGTTTCATGAATCACATGACATGATTTCTGTGTTCAGATCTATGTTAGACTGATAAATAAGACCCAGTGTGTGATGTCCAGAGATGACACTGTTAAGCCAATGAGCCGTGACCACCGATGGAAAGATGTCATGTGATAAAACACGCAACAGCTGAGACCAAGTTCCTGTGGGAGCACTCCAGCAGTATCATTAAAAAAATCAATAAGTAACAAGCCCCGGTCACACCTCACCGCTGCGTCTCTATCACTCCATCTATGCATACTCTATTTATTTAGTGTTTATTACTGATATAAAGATATCTCAATGTGTCACGGAGAAGAAAAAAACAAAACAATTTCAACAGATATCTGTATTAGAGTCTCACTCCAGCTCATTTAAATATTTCTCTCAGATATTCAAATGTTTTCTATAGCACTTTTCAGAGAGAGAGAGAGAGAGAGAGAGAGAGAGAGAGAGAAAGAGAGCGAGAGAAAGAGAGAAGTCTAAAGTTCATCTCCCTCCAGCAGTGATTTACTACTATCTTCCCCAAAAGTCTCTCATTGGCTATCACCCAGTTAGAGGCGGGATTAAAACAAAACAAGAAACAATATAATGTCTTAATACTACGATCTGCATGACGTGATCCACCCCAGACACAAAGAAAGAGAGCGAGCGAGCGCTAGAGTGAGACAGAGAGAGAGAGAGAGAGAGAGAGAGAGAGAGAGAGAGAGAGAGAGAGAGAGAGAGAGAGTGCTGTGGGTTCCAGATAACTGAACAAAAGACAAATGACATATTTAAACTAATACCATTAAACACTGAGACAATAATGAACACACATATACACACACACACACACACACACATTCTCTCTCACTCTCTCTCTCTCTCTCTCTCTCTCTATGTCTCTCTCTCTATGTCTCTCTCTCTATGTCTCTCTCTCTATGTCTCTCTCTCTATGTCTCTCTCTCTATGTCTCTATGTCTCTCTCTCTCTGTCTCTCTCTCTCTCTCTCTATGTCTCTCTCTCAGAGCTGATACACTCAATAAAAACTCCATTATTACCATTATTTACTTTTTATCCTACACAGAAACAATGTTTATCAGACGTAAAGCAGATCATCTATTAATCTGAATGATCATTTTAAATCAATGCTGTGGTAGCAGCACACGTCACAAGTTTGATTGGCAGGAATCACACAAACCGATCAAATGTACAGCTTGAATGAACTAAAGGTCATTTTGGAAAAAAGCGTCTGTCAAATGCACCAGAATGAGACACAAGAGTGATTCCTGAAATCTGCAATGACTCATTCAAAACATTTAACTGAAGTCCATTGTAAGTGTTCACTATTTTACACAACGCTTCACATTTAATTCAGAAAGTCTGACTTTATAACAGGAAACTCCCGAAAAAGATTCAATTAGGGAACATGATCACTATCTGATTCACGTGAACGTTTTTCTTTCACTTTTGTTTCAGTGAAGTCACCTCACACACACATCACTGCTTACAGAAAACTATCAAAAGAAAAAACATCTGAAGGATGAGCTAATGTGATCTACTCACATGAATATTCTGTGATCATTTACTGACCCTCTGGAAGACACAACTTTCATTTTTGGATGAACTTTAAGAAAAAACACACACACATGAATGTGGTCTCTCTCCACAATCAAGTCATGTGAGGTGCATGTGTTGAAGGGCTCACATGAGTGTAGTAAACACTGCATATACACACACACACACACACACACACACACTCACATTAATGCGGTCTCTCTCCAAAGACAGGTCATGTGAGGTGCATGTGTTTAAAGGTTCACATATATACGTGGAGCAATTCGAGAAAATTGATCAGCACAAATACAGCAGAAGTCTATCACACACACACGCACAGTCCTGTGACCCACTGTACACACTGACATACAAAATGTATTCATTTCAATTCATTTCTCTTTAACACTCCTGCCTAAACACACACACAAGTCTCACTGGTGAGGTCATTTCATAGACATACATAGTTTTTTATCATGCTAAGGACATGCCTATAGTCAAACATACACATCCACCAGTTGTGTGCCATCGTTTTTTGTGCCAAATAAACAACATAACATGAGTTCCTTCTTTAGAATCTGTCTTAATAACGAAGACAAGAGAAGATATTCCGAAGAAAGTTGACCATCAAACAACACTGAACGCCATTGACTTCCGTTGTATGAGCATGAAACCACTGAGACACTTCTCAAAATATCTTCTTCTGTATTTCTCTGAAGAATGACTCACATAAACACATGCAAAGGAAAGGTAATAAGCGATAACGGAATTTTAGTTTTTGTTTGGACACTTCCTTTTATGTGCCGGAGGAGAAATGGATTAAGTTTGGTTTTTCCCAACATCTTTTCTCCACTTCCTCGTTTTTGAGGTTTTGGTTTCTTGCCACTGTGATCTTTGACTTTCTCACGGAGACACCACTGATTTATTTAAAGTCATATACTCCTTTAACCCTACTGCAATAAATAAAACGATTATCTGTAATAATAGAGTCTATGAAAATAAACCTCACTACTAAAGTCAAACAAACACTTGTGTCTGTGTGTGTGTGATTGTGTCGTTTACTTCTTTTGTGTGAATGTCCAAACGTAAAGTGTGTGTGTTACCGGCCACAGGTGCAGGAGATCAGTAAACTCAGCAGGTTGTAGATGATGAAGGTGAATATGACGGCAGTGATGGTGCCGCGAGGAATGGAGTAGCTCGGGTTCTTCAGATCACCTGACAGACACACACACACACTTCATTAGATTTAATCTCAACAATCAGCTCGAACACACACATACACGAGCAGAGTAAATCACCCAAAAAAATCAGCATAACCTTACCAGACATGTTGGATCCAGCCATGATCCCGGTACATCCGTTAAACATCACGGCGAACACGGTCGCAAACGTCATCATCACATTTGTAGTGTAGTCCACTGTGTAGTCCGCTAAACACACACAGATGAAGAACTCAAACCAGTAGTAGGAAGTAAAGGCAGGACACGCTCCGTCCGTCACACTCTCGGCCTGTCACTTACCCTGCAGGTTTGACATCAGCGTGTCTAATTTAAAGCCGGTGAAGTTGGCTTCCGTAGGACCAAAGGACGAGTTCCGGTTGGGAAGGTTGATGACGTGAGGCTTGACAGCGAAGAAACTGATGAAAATGATGCTCAACGCCGCCATGACGATGAGGAAGATGATGAAGGTGGCTTTAGCGTAGATATCGGCTCCGATCAGACACACAAACAAACACAGCAGTAAAACCACTGTGCCGTAAAGCAAGGACCACCAGTAACCCCCTGGCAACACCGCGTACCGTGAGATGGCAGACGATCCATCTGAGCGAGAGAGACGGACAGAGATCAGACACACAAACACAGATATTTTGTTAAACACAATCAACGTTAAACCGTGTCACAGTTATATTTAACTAAGAGGCCGTTGACACCAGACAAACTGAAAATTTTGCATGCGTTTTGGCAGTTTATGTTCACGACAACTGCGTTTTGGGAGACTGAAACTCAAACGTTGGAAAATGAGTCTCACAGTGCAGGTTTTTGAAAACGACACCGTTATCGTCTCCGTGTAAACTCTGAACTCCAAAAACGATGACGTCAAACTATAAATACACATACAGGCCGACAAAGTGTATTGAAGTCCCCGTGAACCGAAAGTTGCAATCGTTTTTACTTCTGTATTCTGAGGCATGTCCGAGTGAAAAGGAATGTCGAATGAGAAAACGAGTGGGCGTGGCTTGCGTTTTTCACTGCGAATCGATTGGATGTGTAAAAACAGCCGTTGGATTTTGAAATGATGCAAGGGTGAAACTATTTCGTTTTTCATCAAGTAAACGTACTCTAATGCTGCGTTCCCACCAGACGCAAATGAAGCGGTAAGCACAAGTGATTTACTTGTTAAATCAATGCAAAGACGTGGTAGACATCCTGCGGCCAAATTTGCACGAATGAGGCGGCTCGAATTGTGCGCTTCGGGTGCTTGACGCGCGAACTGTTCGAATTGAAAAATTTGAACATGCCGAATATTTGTGCCGCACTAACCAATCAAGAGCTTGCTCTAGTTGTGACGTGATTATTAAATAGCGAGCAGAGGCAGAAATCCGAAACATAAATGGAGGACAAAATCATTGTTGCTGTATATGGACACCCGGAGCTGTACGATACATCTTACTTTTATCGAAACAGGAATTAGGATCTTGCTTGGAAGAAAGTGAGTGACGAGGTCGGACAATCTAATAAATCTTAACGAAATCCATGTCAGCCATTTCTCATCGAGAACTCACATCTGCTGTGATGTGAATTTCACGCGCAAATGAAGCGAGTAAACACAAAATTTAAAGGCGTCAAACTATAGGGGAATATCTTGTGTGAACGCTCAGTTAGACAAATATAAGTGAGTCACCAGCATAATGACATCGCACCGTAATCCCAATGATGCCGAATGAACAGAAAGTATAAAAATAAAATATGAAGCAAACTGGGGTTGAAATATATTGAAATTATTATTTCTTTACACACTCTACCTTCAGGAGCACCGAAGGTGGCGAGAATGGCCTCCACCAGCCCCAGCACAAAGAGGGCGCTGCCGCACACATTAGCCAGAAAAAACATAATCCCAATACTGCCGCCAAACTCTGGACCCAAAGCACGACTGATCATATCTGAACACACACAACAGCAGCAGAGACACACAACAGAGGAGACACACACACAGCTAAGGAAATGAAACGAGGAACTGTTTGTGTGAACACTATAATAAAGCATTAGATTCTTATCTGAAGTTTCATATTTGACAAAGATTGTGTGTGTGAGGATACAGTACGCTCCTCCAGCGTCCAGCGCTCCATTGGTTGAGATGGCGCACACAGACAGAACCGTCATACTGATGATGAAATACGCCACCAGCAGCATCAATATAGTCTGATACAGACCACACTGACCCACAACAAAACCTGTAACACAAACACAACACCTGTTACACAACACACACACTTCTGCATGCATGTGCATCTACACACTCAACTGTGAGAAAAGCAGAACTGATCTTTTCCAAAAGGAAATATGTGTGTTTGTAGGGCAGCAGTAGAATAATGTGGTGAATAATGTTCATTTACATCAATTTATCAAAGACCAGATTCAGCTTCTTAAAGAAACAGTGTTATATTCTCTCATCCTTTATCCTCCTCATGTGTTTGTTTGGATAAAAGCGTTTGATAAATGACTAAATACAGAAAATAAGATACTTTGAGAAACGTCTCAGTGGTGTTTGTGTTCATACAATAGAAGACGATGGGGTCCAACTCGCTTCTTAAAAAAACTAGAGAGCCAGATCAAACACAACACAACACCACCTTACAAGCAGTCAGAGAAAGATTAACACATGATATTTCACATGAGCACACGACCTCACATGCAACATCTGTGACATGCCCATCACTTCATGACACAAACAGATATACACAATGCTTGCTTACCCAAGTTGGCTTTCACTGAGCAAAAAAGCTTAAAACACACAAAAGAAAACGCACAAATAAATTTAAATTTGAAATTGTGGAAACATTGAAAAAAAATTCCAACGTGTTTCTATAGACAAATCAGCATGTGTGTGTGTTTCATGAGAGCAGAATAACTTGAAAATCAACTCCATGTGCCAATGAAAGAAAAACACAACAGTTATTACAAGTGTGTGTGTGTGTGTGTGTGTGTGCGCATGTTATCATGGTACAGTGAGGTCACAAATCATAATAGACATGTACTGTCTCATATTAAAATATCACAGCCAGACAAACACAACTGTGTGTGTTAATGATCAATGAGCTTTCCTGTAGCTCAGTGGTAAGAGCATTGTGTTAACAACGCAAGGTTGTGGGTTCGATTCCAGGGGATTGTAAATATCCATGTAAAATTTATAGGATAAAGGAATATAAGTCTGCCAAATGCCTAAATGTAAATGTGATCAACTTTATAAATAACACAATGTATGATCTCAGAACAGTGTTTAAAGCAATAAACCGATAAAAGTATCACGATCACATGACGATGGCATGTTAATTTAAAGACTGACAACACACACACACACACACACACACACACACACACATACATACACATACAGATAGATAGAGAGAGAGATTAATCACTGACAATAATCTTTACTCTCTCTCTCTCTCTCTCTCTCTCTCTCTCCCTCCCTTTCTCTTTCTCTCTCTCTCTCTCTCTCTCCCTTTCTCTCTCCCTCCCTTTCTTTCTCTCTCTGTCTCTCTCTCTCTCTCCCTTTCTCTCTCCCTCCCTTTCTCTCTCCCTCCCTTTCTTTCTCTCTATCTCTATCTCTCTCCCTTACTCGCTCTCTCTTTCTCTCTCTCTCTCTCTCTCTCTCTCTCTCCCTCCCTTTCTCTCTCTCTCTCCTCTCCCTCTCCCTCTCCCTCTCTCTCTCTATCTCTCTCTCTCACACACCTATGACAGGAACACGACAACATTAAACATGTTTATCATTAACATCATTATTGTATTATTCTTTCCTTCAACACACAACGCAACACACACCTATTCTCAGGAACACAACCACACTGAACATTGACAGCAGTGTCGGGATCACCACGCCGAAGAACGTGTTGAGTTTCGGCGGCTGTTTGACGGCGGTTTTCCGCCGGACCGTCGCCGGGCTCCGGTGCTCGCGCTCATCTCCTGCGGTGACGGTCTCGCGTTGCTCGGATTCATTGACGCTGGCGGAGAGCCGGTAATGAAGCAGCGGCGTCCGTTCAGACATGATCGCCGTGATTGTCGCTTCCTCTCCGGCTCGAGTCACATGACCGCTGTGTTTACGGCCGCCTCGAGTCATGTGAGGGGACTGAAGTCAGCCAATCAGAGGCGCGGGATCCGGACTCACTCAGTCCAGAGACACATATATTACTTGTATAAGCTTCACCACAACGGACTTGGGTCAGAACTTCATAAGATCACTTTTTTTTAAATAACTCCCTTTGAACGTATGTTTCTCCCTGCAGGGGGCGCTCGATGACCCAACAAACTAAACAACTTATTCGCGTTTAAATCATAAAACATTTTTTTTGTCTCTTATTAAACGTGACACACGTATAGAAATCCATTCGATCTTTATTAAATACATTTCCAGAAAACACAAACAACCGTAATTGGTCCATTCTGACAAACTCTGAGGCGCTGCAGCGCCGCCTGTGCGCAGCTTCAACGCCAGGTGTGCTCGACGCGCAATTATAATGCAGATCTGCGCAGACTGAAGAGTATGACGTCATAGTACTGCGAAATCGAAAGCATGCGGTCTGCACAGCCCTACATTAAGATGACTACACATTTGTTCCGCAGAAGGATATAAAATGAAGCATTTCTTTAATTAGTTGAGCACTTGTCCCTATGCAGTGCGAGGAACGACACGTTTGTGCAGACAACATTTCATCAAAACCCAGACAAACACGAAATTATTAGTTTTTAGCTATGACTGTCACGTGCCACACGCCATCCAGATGGAAATAAAATGAATATTACTGTGTGATCTTTACACTTTGATCCTCACCTCAATCGCAATGTAACGGCATTCAACTAAAGATATAAACAGAGCATGCGCAGAGGAACCGATCGCATGCGCCCCGAACGTGCAGGTTGTTCTTGTATTAGCAGTCGCGTTGCCATTTGGGGGCTTAATGTTTTGCCAACAGCCCCTCATCTTTTAAACGATTTAAAACACTTCATTTCACAAACAAGAAGAGAATAATATTATGGCTTTTAAATATGTTTTCGTTTCAAACGCTCTCGTTGTGCCGCTCTGTTAAACAGAACCTGATCCTGTCAGCAGGTGGCACTGTTTCAACAAACAACATTTAAAATCACAGAAATCAAAAACTTATTTCTAAGATCTCGTGTTTTTGCCAAGTGGTTGATGTCCTTAGACCTGTGACAGCATTTAAATCTACCAATCAGATTTCAGAATTAATATTAAGCTAACTGTACCTTAGCAGTTTTTTTTTTGTACAAATGTTAATCAATATGTATCATCTTTTTTCATGGAGTAAAGTGGGATACTTTGAACACATAAATGTCTCTGAACAACTAAGCTTGTTTAACTGACTCTATAATTGGTAATGTACCATCTTAAACAGATAATTTGCATATGATATTTTCTAAATATATATGTATTAAATGCGAGGCAAATAATGTGAACTACAGTGATAAAAACTTGTTGCAGTAAAATGTAGGACAAAATGTGTCCATCAGGGCAACTAACTGTAAAAGATAAAAGGTATTTAATGACTGATGAATGCGGGAGGCGGGAGTTACTGGTTACAGATCCGAGCAGGGACCAATCAGATCAAAGAAGATGGAGCTGCTGTCACATCTTTAGCTGTAGTTCAGCACAACACACCATATACTGTCAGTGACTAAAAACATTCAATATTTGACAAGTGTTTAGTGTTTAACTATAGAAATGTTGAATCATCCGACAGTATTTCCTGATGAAAACGACAAAATATTGATTTAGATGAAAAATATGTGATTTATAATTATCTGTCAATTCAGCGTTTTATTTGGGATAAGGTCAATAATTGTGTGATTATTGTTAATTAATTTAATGTTTATCAAGTAAACAAAAGATTCAATCATCCAGAGGCATGTGTGGCTTTAAAAGGGTGTTTATAGGTTGTGGTTAAAATAAAAAAATATAATCTTTGCAAAAAGTTAAATGCGTTAAACACTAAATTCTACAACCTTTGTACGATTAGTCCATGTATGGTCTGTTCTCAAAATTTAAAGGGACAGTTCACCTATAATTCAAAGTCATTATCAAATGTTGACAATCACAACACACTTGTAAAGCAAGGTTTCTGTGTTTCTATGACATTCCTACATCTCAAACACAGCTACAACTAATAGAAGTGTTAGATTTAAAGTATGTGAGCAAATAATCAAACATTGAAAATAGTCGATTGTATTGGGGGCACAGGAGGACCCCCACATAAAAGTTACCTTGGGCCCCCATAAAGGCTTGGGCCGACCCTGATGATGAAATGTGTGACAATAAGGATCAACATACTGTATATATGTTTTAAATGCTCTATCATATGAATGCTCAAGAGATTTTTGTGTTGGTATCAAGTTAATTTTCCTACTATATCTGTTTTCGTAAATGAGTAAAATTAGTATTTTCATTTTTGGGTGAACCGTCCCTTTATGAAAAAGTAAATAGTAAATTCAAATTTATTTTTGACCACATTGGCAGATTTTTGTTGCTTGTGATGTTTTGTATGCAAGAATTTACTTTGTAGCAGGCACAGGCCGATGTGAGATTTGACGGTTTGATAACCTTTAGCAAACATGTCACTGTTTCACTGTTTTGCAATTACAACTTAATTTTTAATTTTTATTTTCAGATATCTAATTATACAAACAACCTTTCAACTAGAAGATTGATTCCATCACTTACACTTCTTTGATTTTATTGTACATAAAGAATGCCTTGCCTCATTTTTCCTACATGTCTGTTCCAATAAAAGACAGATTTAGGGCAAGAAACTACGTCATGCTGGAGTAAAGTATGAACACTCATTTTGACTAAGTGATAAGGGATCATTCACCAACAGCTATTTCAACACGTTAAGATGTGGCACAACCTGAAAAAACAGATTAAAACCTTTAATAAACATAACAATCTGTCAATGTTCAGCAAGCAAAACAAGGAGATGATCCATGTGCAGTAAAATATTTAATCCAAAAGACACATGATGGGCGTCTCAATGTTCAGAGAAACACGAGAGAGCACAAACAACAGTGATTCACCCCAGACAACTGAACACAAGTGCTTTATATACACAGATGAAGGGACAAACAGGTAATGAGACACAGGTGAGACCAATACGGATAAAGAGACAGAGCATGATGGGAACTGGAGTCACAAAAAGCTTTCCTGTAGCTCAGTGGTAATAGCATTGTGTTAACAACGCAAGGTTGTGGGTTCGATCCCAGGGGATTGCACATACCTATGTAAAATGTATAGGATAATGCAATGTAAGTCACTTTGGATAAAGGTGTCTGCCAAATGCCTAAATGTAAATGTAAAAACACAGTCAGTACACACAGCAGTATAGCGCCCTCGGGTGGAGAAATGAGGCGACAGCAACAGGGCGTAACAATCCCACAAGGAATCACTCCAAAAACAAAAGCAAATTATATTGCTGTGACTAAGATTTTTTAAGTGCAACATTTTTTTAATCATTTTAAACTTTATCATTGGATAACTGACAATTGGGGCAAAGAATTGATTAGTCAAAGTAAATTGATTTATTTTTGCACTCCAAGTCTATTGTGCCAAATGATATAACTATGCTGGGAACATATTAATTATTAATATACATACTTTCTGTTTTCGATATGATATTGTGCAAACTGAGGTCATCAGTACAATATTGAGTGGTATTGTGCACTCCCATTTGGAAACCAACGAAAGCCCAGAAACAATGTCCTAAATATGGGCAAACACAAGTAATGAGGACAGTTAAACGGAACAGAGTGGGACCATCCAATACCAATCCCTATTACAAATAATTTGAATGGAGATATGCCCAGACTATGAATTTGTTTACAGTATAACATTATGGTTTTGTGAGGCTTTCTTATTTTCAATACTCTTCTTAAAATCATTGGTGGTTCAGTTGGATCATCCATCCATCCATCCATTTTCTACCGCTTATCCGAACTACCTCGGGTCACGGGGAGCCTGTGCCTATCTCAGGAGTCATCGGGCATCAAGGCAGGATACACCCTGGATGGAGTGCCAACACTTTGCAGGGCACACACACTCACTCATTCGCTCACGCACTCACACCCTACCGACAATTTTTCCAGAGATGCCAATCAACCTACCATGCATATCTTTGGACCAGGGGAGGAAACCGGAGTACCCGGAGGAAACCCCCGATGCACGGGGAGAACATGCAAACTCCACACACACAGGTCGGAAGCGGGATCAGTTGAATCATTTATAAGTAACAGACGCTTTATATTTAGATGCGCAGAATTATAAGTCACTATTTCTTTTATAGTTATAAAGACATTCAATATACACAGAAAAGCAAAAAAATATTTAATTCTCATTATAAGAATGCAATGCTAGAAATGACAACATTGAGGTGTGACCAATGATGTAGCAAAATGCTCATTGGGTTAGCAGTCAAACAAAAACAGACAAAGAAGAAAACATTCAGTTTAACTTCAAAAGAGTGAAGAATAAGGTGTGAAACCACGAGAAACCCTTTAGCCTCCACAGCTACCATTTCCCAGAAGTGCAGCCTACAGAAGTACAAGATTCTCAGAGACTTTGCTAAGGTAAGGATCCAAAAATATCACCCCCATAAGAATCACATCCTAAAGTGTTGAGAAATACATTAAATAGATGTTTTGATCAAAATATATGGATGGATGGATGGATGGATGAGAACTTGAGCTTTGTTAATGGAGTTGTGAATGAACTGAATGTTGTAAAGATTAAGAATCACTGCTGTAATAACACAAATGTCCGCTAGATGACAGCAGAGTTCTAGTGCATCTCTGTTGAACATATCAGATATTATAGAAATAAATCAAAGTCAGACTTTAGTTGAATATAAAAATAAACAACTGTCTTTAGAATAAGAGTACTAAAATCCAAATCCTGTCATCATTTATTCACTCTAATGTGTTTGTAAACCTGTATGTGTGTCATTCTTCAGTGGAGCACAAAAAGAGATATTTTGAGAAATGTCACAATGTATTTTAATGGAAGTCAATGGAGTTCAATTTTGAAATACAACCTACAGTGGGGTCTGATTCAATCCGTCAATAAATACTGAAAAATATACATTTCAGTTTGTTACAAACACAAAGCTTCTGCTTATAATTATAATATAAAATAAAACTCATAATGGGCTTCAGTGTTATTTTATTATTGTTTTTATCATCTTTACAGATTTAGTCACTAGGATATGTTTATCTATATATTTCATTATATGTGACCCTGGATCACAAAACCAGTCTTAAGTAGCACAGGAACAAAATACAAAAATACATTTTATGATAAATCACATAAAGCTCCGTCACTACAGACATCACACAGATGTGTGTGTCTGTTGTTGTTGTTTTAGTGAGTCACTACACAAACACATTTTATAAGATCTCATGTCCAGTTAAATTTATTCATGAAATGAATTTATTTATTCATAACCTGAAGATCTGAGTCTTCAAACATCAAAGTTCACATTTCTGGTTCACATTTGTTTGTGTGCATCACTTATAGAGAGTTTATTATATGAATATAAATCATCTTTAAGATGTTCAGAGGACTCAGTTCTGTGTAAACACACAACACAAAATACTGTCGTGTGTTATTAGTATTTAGATATTAAATCAGATTGTTCAAGTGAATCATTACAAGAGAACATTTCACTTCCGACTCTTTCTGTTGCTGTAAAGAAAATGTTTGCGATGATCTTCCGCAGTTTTAAACAGGTAAAACTCGACGATTTACTATGTGGAGTATCAACATGTTTAAAATAAGAGTTTATAAAAGCATATTTCATCACTATTAACACATGAAGCATACATCCAGGGCTAAGTGACAATATAATAATTTTATTATAATATCAAATAAGTGTGAGTTTAAGTACATTTGCTCTGTATTCAAACATTGGATGACGCAGTAACACTATTTAAAAGTATGTTGAATGTAATGTATGTATTTAACTCTTTGGCCAAGTCAGCATTGTAGCTCTATAAATATAAACGTTACAATGTTAGATTCATCTTTACAGACTGACAACAATCACTCATACACAACTATTATATGTCAGTGTGTAAAGATAATCTCAACATCAGAGTTACTCCCTGTTATTTAATTAATTTTTATCTCACGTCTTTTGTGGTACACTTATAATAATATTCTATTTGTATGGTGTATAACTTAAATGTATATTTACGTTTTTTATATACAACTTAAAGGTAACTGCACACACACTGTTTATTACATCTGTTGTGGCGAATCGGCCTTCCATCGCAGAAAGAAATCTCAGAGACAAGGGTTCCAGGTGCCAAGAGTTTAAACTTTATTTGCTCGGACAAACAAAGTGGGATATTCAGAGTTCATCTGAAGGGATCCAACGAATACATATCTGACTCCATCTTTTATACATTGTTTTCAAGTTGTTATCACAGTTTAAACCAATCATGTGTGCATGACATCGTCTTCTTCCAATCAGGTTTCATATGACATCACTTTTTCATTAGCCCGTGCCTCTGAGCTCATAGTTCCAGCCTATCATATTAAGATTTAATGGTTGCGTGCGCCCCTCAAAAACAAGTGCCTCTTTATCTTGACACTTTCCTGGGGGTTTCGGACGATACATGATTTAACCATGTTTTTATCAAAGATGAGCTCATGGTTTAGCGATAATGAGCTACCGGTGTGCTCGGTTGTATGTGATTTAATTAAACTTCTCTACAAAAGTGTGTGGGGAGTTCGTCTTAGTGTTAAAAGATATTTGGTGTGTGTGCAGATGTTCAAGTGTTCAGACTCTTGTTAAAATGAGCTCACTGTTTAGAGATACCAGCGTCCTTGACTCTATGAGACAAACCAAACTTCTTTATTAAAACTTATTTGTGGTGTACGTGCAGATAAGATGCTTGTTGTTCATGCAGGTGTTCATGAGCTCATACTTATACACGAGGCCCAATATTGTTTCCTAAGAATACATGAAACCTATAACTAACTAAATGTATTATTTTACATAAGAAAACTCAACACTATAATAGAAAAACCACCATACATCCTATTTCATCACTTATGTCTTATCTAAGTTCTAATACTGTGATTTAGTAATTTAGTGATTTGAATTTATTTATTGACCTCAAATTGTAAGCAGTTCAGCTGAAACACGTAAAATACGGCCACAAATATTGTGTTATGGGCATACAAATGATCGTGGCTTCAAATAACATGCCCATAAACTTTGCGTAAAGACGAAAGAAAAGTTTGCGTTTATACGGAACAAAAAGTTACGTTTAAAATTGTCACGATGACGTGTCCAAATTACACGCGTTTCACGTTATAAATATTGTCCCCATTCGCGTTCCATAATTTAACACGTACTTAACGTGTTTAAAATACACGTCAAGTACACGTAGAATACACGTAAACAACGCGTCATTCAGACGCCAGTTTCCAGCCTAAGAATTGGGTCAAACCATTTCTGCAAACCTTAATATTTATTAAGATAAAAAGACCATTTTGCACATTAGTAAACATTCTGACTGTAACACTATATACCACACCATTTACCACAGGTTTCTAACATTAAAAACACTGAAATTTGATTAATAAAAAGTTTACAGATGCTGGTTCTTCAAATTTATGATACAGACCATTGTAATTCCTTTTCGTTTTTGATGAACAATGTTACTTTTTAAAGGTGGAGTTAAATTTACAACTACGGCCACTTTATTAAGAAAACATACCATTTTATCTTTCAAACTTAGTGTTCTTTATGGGCTCCAAAATCAGCTCGTTTCAGGTCATCCTTCAACTCCAACCTTAAAGTCAGATGTTCTGAAGCATCTTCACTTACCTCAGCTCCTGTCAGTACTCTCAAGTCATAATTTAATTATTTATAAGAAAGGACAGATGGCTTTTTAGAAATTCAGAATCTGAGATCCATCAGTGGTTGAAGTATGGTTATTATAATAGTTACTGTGATTACTATGCGCAAGATATGGCCAGTTGGTTGAGTCCAAACTAAAAACGTATTACTAAAAAGAATGAATAGAGATGAAGTGATGAGAAAAAGAAAAATTCTTGAATAATCTTAGTTGTGTTTTGATGCTCGGTCTGACTAGAAACAGTTTAGACAGATGATGTCATATGAGTATATGTGACGGAACGAACCACACCTGCTCCAGGAGGGCTTCGATACGGTTCTGCATGGGAGTCGGGCGCTCTAGCGAGGAGGCTAAAGACCGCAGTCAGTCCTTGAGGCATAGGAGTGAGGTTTACATACTTGCTCAGCACTTCACTGGCTTGACTCTGTTACATATAGACAGTGAGATATTATCACTGACATCATTGTCTCATGAAGTTATTAAGAACTTTGAGATTTATTGTCAATACAAAAACAACATGCAACATAAGATTAAACTGCTAATAAAAGTATCATAGAATAGAAATAAATTTATATTTTATCTGTAACCAATCAGCAAAATATACTGTAACAAAACACTAGTAGAATATTAATAAAATGTACTTCTTCACCTCTCAATCATTCTTTATTTTAGGTGTACAGACAGTTACTGCCAAACTACTCAAAACTCCTTCAGAACACAAGACAGAGCACATTTACATCTACTGATCTATTGGGTTAGACATCTATTAGATTTTCACTGACAGCACAAATGTTGTCTTGTTTTAGACTAAACGTGAGGGCTGTTTGAACGGCTATTAGACGTCTTTTAGTCGCGAGATTGCTGTTTGTGTTCCAGATGTGATGACCTCTGTTAGAGACGATTAAATAAGACACTTTATAATTATACACATAATTGAAAAAGTCCAGAACCCACCAGATAAACTCCTCAAATCGTATTTAAGAAACAGTTTATAATTATGATATACATACACAATATAACTCGTTTTAAATCATTTATATTTTAATCATATGGTTTTGTCACATCTTAATTTTGGCGGGTTTGTTTCAAGAAATGTTGAGTTATTTCAAACATCTTATTTATTTTGAGACCTTTTCTTGAACTAAAACGAAAGTGAAAGAGTGATCGCAGTTCATCACGTGACTCTCGCGGCGTCCATTTTACACACGTCTTCAGAACGGATGAATTTATCTTTAGTATTAAAGTGTCTTATTATAACGTGTAAACTCGCTTTTTAACGCTGATGGGATCTTTTGAGTATCTAATAACATTTTAATCGAGGTAAGTGTCGAGTATATGATCATTTATGGATATGAAAACTGTTATTCAGGCGTTTGTCTTTGCAAGGATATAAAGTATCTGCGGCTACATTACAGCTTCAGTCTTCAGTTAACTATAGAACATAATTCAGACTAAGACTAAAACATTGTATTTTAGTTCCTGGATTTACTCTTTATTAGTTATGGGTGCAGTTTAAGGCTTTGTTAGTTACTTTAGGGTTTGCGGCCCTCATCCTTTAAAGTGACGTGAGGCGCTTTTCACAGTTCGATGTTTCTCTAAAGAACCGATTAACTCTCTTGTCTTTGTTTGATAAAGTTACTTATAAAGAATGTTTTTGTTATTCTTTCAAAGAAACAGCTTTTTGTTAATATTGTGTTAGTGTGAGTGATGTAATGTCTGATCATCGACGTGACGCAGTTGATTCATGAGTTTCTGTAACACTCTGCGTGTATGGCAAGCCATTTGTCTTACTAGTGTCTATTTTTAGGCTACTAGTACTTATTGTTTAGTCACTAGTAACTATTCCATTAGATACTAGTACTTATTCATTAGATACTAGTACCTGAAACTTAGATACTAGTGCTTATTTATTAGATACTAGTACTTATTCAATAGATACTAGTACTTAATCATTAGATACTAGTACTTATTCATTACATACTAGTATTTAATCATTAGATACAAGTACTTATTAAATAGATACTAGTCCTTATTTATTTGATACTAGTACTTATTGCATCAGTGACTAGTAATTATTCTGTTGTTACTAGTAACACATTTCAGATTTTTCCCATTGATTTCTATGGAGATCTGTCATTTAGATGTCAACTATTCAGTTCTGACTAGTGTGTATTCCAATAGTCACTAGTACCTATTTATTATTTTATGGCAAAAATAATAACAAGGCTAAGATGGTCATCACAACTGGAATTACTGTACCGGTTATCCAATATCCCCATCCCCCGGATATGCTGTCCAACCATTGAAACCATGTTGCATCTACCGGTGTGGGTTCACGAACTGATTCTCTCATGTGCTTCACAACGTCGGTGATATTGTCTGCATAATCTGGAATTGAAAAACAAGATACTCCTAGCATTTTGCACACTCCTCCTTTCTCTGCTGTTAATATATCCAAAGCAGGTCTATGTTGCACGACGGCAACTCTCATTTTCTTTAATTCGTTAGAGATTAAGTTAAAGCTTGTGCTGTATCATTTTCCAAAGAAAGAACTTGCCATGCCAGACCATTAATTTTGTTCAGAGCAACAGTAGTACCGGTTCCTGTAAACAAACCTGCTAGGGACCATCCCACGTTTTCCCAAGGAGTAGTCTAGGGCTGCAACAACGAATCGATAAAATCGATAAAAATCGATTACTAAAAAAGTTGTCAACGAATTTCATTATCGATTCGTTGTGTCGCGCGACGCGGAGACGTTTGATAATTAAAAAAAACTTTATTTGAGCGCTGAGCGAAGTGAACACACTTGGTCTCTCTCGCGCACTGATGCTAGCAGAGTACGGCGCCTCATATACAGGGCGGAGCAAAAATAAAAAACGAGCGGAGGAAAGATACATGACGGAGGCAGAGAAATCCCCGCGACCCAAGTCATCATAAGTGCGGGAGCATTTCACACTAAATAAACAGAAAAACTGTGTTAACTACAAAATATGCAAAAGCGACATGGCATGGCACGGGAGCACCACGGCAATGATCCAGCACCTGAAACGCAAACATGTTGGACTCTTTGATGAGGAGTTCAACAGCAGGTTAAGTCATTACGGAATCGTACTTTTGTTCCGTTTTGAAGTGAGGAACGTAATGTCCCTGGTGCTGGTGTTTACTCGTTATCCAGCTTGACAAGTTAGCGTTAGCTGGTTAATAACTGTAGTGAAGCAGGGGTGGTATAGTTACTTTGCATTTTGCATAGCAAGACTAAAAACACGTTTTAATTCACTCGGCTTTTTTGGACCATTCATTTATCAATCTGTTGTCATGTATAGCTACACTGCAAAACTTACTTAGTAATTTTGTCTAATTTCCAGTCCAAATATCTAAAAAATCTTAAATCAAGATTACTAGACAAGAAAATTAAGTGATGCTTAAAACTTCTGTGTGAAATTATATCTCATTAAGATTATTTTTCGTACCCCAGATAATTTTTCTTGCTTTAAGCAAACAATCACTTAATTTGAGGTGTTTTTTCAGAAAACAAGACATAATTTCTTATGCTTTTTCATGTGTCTACATGTTTCTTGATATAAGATTTGTTTTTGATATTTGAACTGACAAAAGGACAAAGCTACTAAATTAGAAAAGCAATTTTTGCAGTGTATATTCTGTGCTTTGTCCCATATAGGTTATTATTGACAAATATATTTGTGTGTGTTGTACTTTTTAATTTAATTTTAAAGTTCTTTTATAGCTCTTGGTCATCTTAAACTGTGTTTAAATGTGGTATATAAATGAAGCTTGCACTTACTACAATGATGGTAATAATTTAATGAATAAGCTTCAAGTGAATTTGAGAGAGAGAGTGTGTGTGTGTGTGTCAGTGTGAGAGTTTGTGAGTGTGTGCGTCTGCGAGTGTGTGCGTCTGCGAGTGTCTGTCTGCAGTGTAGTGTAGAGAACAAGTTCTGACATTCAAACAAATCCTGTTAAATTTTCTGATTTGTATTGTTCTTTAGTTTTTATAAATTATTTATTGTTCTGGCAGCTCAGGTGGCACTTTTATTTTACAAAAAGTCTATATATTTGGCAGATGTAAAGCATACATGTGTATGTTTTTTGTGTTAGTCCATTTTTATTTGATTTTATTATTATTATAACAGCTCAGGGATGTTCAAGGAGCAACATGTTTGTGCACTTTCTAAAGATTTTAGTTCTGTTTTTTAATAAAGTGATGGAAATGTCCATGAATGCTTTTCTTGGTTTTTGTTTTATGCGATTCATCGATTAATCGAAAAAAATATTTACAGATTAATCGATTATTAAAATAATCGTTAGTTGCAGCCCTAGAGTAGTCCATGGATCACTAATCTTATGGCCTGCATAATAATTTGGCAGTTTTGCTTCCCTTTTATGTCTATTCAAAGATGTGGCCAGATTTGTCTTCTTGATTTAGGATTATACCAGTTGTGGTGAACCACAATTGTTATGTTATTAAGAGACATTCACCAGGGTACTGTACCTTTAAGGGAGGGAGGAGCAGTGTTGGGAAAGTTCACGTTCTACATGAACTAGTTCAAAGTTCAGTTCACAAATTTTAAAATGAACTAGTTCAGTTCATAGTTCAAACTTCAAAATAGTGAACTAAGTTCACTAAGTTCCAAATATGAACTAGTTCATAGTTCTTTTTTTCCCTATGTTGATGCGAGCTATTATTTTTCAAAATTATTGCCACAGCCCATATACAGTAGAATCACAGACAGCAATTATTTTATCAGTTTTAAAATGAAGCTATGCGTCAGATTTCATCTTCATATCCAATTTTGAATCCTTATCCAACCAGGGTTTACATTATCATTGAGGGGACAGCATTTCCCCATTGTTGCTTTAATGCTTTGTTGCTGTCCATCACTCCACACTAGTAGCAGCTGCAGCTTTCAACCCTACAGTACACTCTCAAAAACATGAGGAAAAACGTGCTGCTTGATTGTCTTTTTTAATGAGGAATTATTAAAACAGGACAGTAATCATTAAGTTGCAAACGTTTTTCAATTTTAATAAATTTCCATTGTCCACATGTAACTGAAGTGCGGATTTTCTTTTTGAAAGCCGGCGGGCAAAGTTTGAACAGAAAAGTGAGATTTCTCCCATTCTCACCGACCTTGTCATAAAATTATTTTAAATGATCATACTCCTTGCAAACATGCTGCTGTCGCCTCCATGCCTTTTTTTTGTTTTGATGACGCGTCACGCATGCGGCGGACGGCGGTGCGACACTGGTGGCTGGTGTTGCCAGATTGGGTGTTTTTCCGCTACATATTAAGACCCGTTTA
This sequence comes from Triplophysa dalaica, assembly GCF_015846415.1. Classification (NCBI taxonomy): domain Eukaryota; kingdom Metazoa; phylum Chordata; class Actinopteri; order Cypriniformes; family Nemacheilidae; genus Triplophysa; species Triplophysa dalaica. The sequence goes on along the minus strand of NC_079550.1, from coordinate 24,056,270 downwards.
CGGTGTGTTTTAGCTGGGATTTCGCCTGGAAGGCTCTATAGAAATCTGGCACCCTATTGAACGAAGTTAACCTGAGAGAGCATGCGTTCACATACACCAGAATGAACGAGTTCACAGTAACGTTCATCAGGCAGTAATACAGCACGTTCAGTTCACGTTCGCCCAAAATATGAACGCGTTCATGAACTATCGTTCAATGAACGCGTTCAGGTACAACACTGGGGAGGAGTTAGTTTAGTGTTGTTCCGGTTTTTACGTGTGTGTTTGTTTTGATCTCACTCGCTGTTCTGCGTGTGGAATATTAAAGTGGATACTAAGCTGACTCGACGCATCTTCATCTCTTGTCTCCTCATTTCTTGTACTCCACACAGTGATTATTATACTTATCAGGATTAGAATAATCATTGTTCCACGCAGTCCACACATACCTGGCTGCCTGAACGGATGCCACGGCCTGTTAGGTTCTATCATTGTGGATGTGGGCAGTCTCTCTTGCTTACAACTAATTCCCCCTCCTCTAGCCTGAAAGCATACAGAACTAGGCTACCTGATATTCGACGTTGCAGCACTACTCTCGTCGGGTCAGGGGCAACTCCTATGGTGGTTTTTACTGCGTTAAGAAGATCTGGGCCGAACACATTAAGGGCTTCTGCTAGTGTGCACGCAGTGTAAGATTTGATATCTAAGAATTCCATAGGAAAGTGATTAGGATAATTTCAATGATTCAATTTGGCCCTCAATGCACCTCAGGGGAAGCTACGGAGTCAGCACTGTTGGCTCAATGGGCCTACTATCTTCTTGCTTTGGGTGGCCACTACCTCACGAAAGGTAGTTCTGTCCTAAGCTTAGTCAGTGCTTTCTCTACCCTGTAATAGATGTATTAAGGTGAATCCCCTGTTGAGATTCTATGTTAAATTGGAGCTTGTCTGCTCTCCTGAAGAACACAACTTCAGTCTGGAAGCGTGTATCCACTGTGGCTGGTAGTCCGTCAGAACTCCTGTCCGTGTGACGGCAATCACAGTTGCTGGTCCGTGGTACTTTGGTTCTCCAACCTTTGTTGGCTTCAGACTCCTCACAAAAACTTTTTGTCCTGGAACAAAGTTATGAGTAGGGTTTTCTGAGGGAAGAGGAAGGCACAAAGAAACATCAGCACATATCGAATTTAACTTCTCGACTAGGGAGGTCACGTAGTCTTCCTGGATCACCTGAAGATCACCTAAACAAGAAATACCAGACCGGCCTTTGACCCACGGGGTCGGGAAAGGTCTACCCATTAGTACCTCGAACGGTGACAATTTTGTCGTAGAAGATGGGGTCATTCTTATTTCTGCCAAGAGTGCGGGCAATAAATCAACCCACTTTCTTCCTGTATCGAGTACAGCTTTTGTTAGTCGTGTTTTCAGTGTTCGATTACATCTCTCCACGACTGCTGCACTTTGCGGATGATATGGAATATTAAAATGCCAATCAATAGACAATGTTTTTGCTAAGAGCTGTGTTACCTTTGACGTGAAACTCGTCCCGTTATCAGATTCCAATCTGGCCGGTACGCCCCACCTTGGCACAATCTCCTTCGTTAAGATTTTTACCACTGTTTTAGCATCTTCCTTTGCGCATGGAAATGCTTCAGGCCACTTTGAGAATCGATCAATAATTACCAAAAGATATTTTAAGTTACCTATTGGCGGCATTTGCGTAAAATCAATTTGTAAATGTTGAAAAGGAGCTTCCGGATGTGTCAATGCATCGTGCTTAGCTGATTTGTGCGGATTTACCTGAGCACTTGTTAAGCATGCATCCAAAACAAGCTTTGCTGTTCTATGAACATCGGCTATACAGTACAATTGGTTAATTGCTTGAACTACTTTTGCACAACTGTTGTGAGATAACCCATGGTAATGTCTAATTAGGATAATTAAACCTAATTTCGGTAGTGCTATTCTACCCTGTCCATCTCCTATAATCCCTTCCTTATCAGGAGTGCAAACATTTTTTCTCCAATGCCCTAAGTTTCCCTGAGTTGTTTGACTTTGCAGGAATTTGATATCAATGTCAGATACATTCGTTATGTTCACCGTCATTGCTACCTGAGTTTCATTTTTTGGATGAAATGGTGATTTAATCTGAGTTTTGGCTGCTGCCTTTGCGGCTTCATCAGCCCTTCTGTTGCCTATAGTCTGTTCATCCTCCCCCGAAGCGTGACCCTTGACCTTTACTATGGCCACTTCGAGTGGAAGCTGAACTGCTTCAGTTAACTGTCCTATCAGATTTGGATGTGCTATTGGCTTTCCATCAGCAGTTTTAAAACTTCTCGCTTCCCACATTCTGGCATAATGGTGAAGAACACTCCAAGCATACCGAGAATCGGTGTGAATTGTTACTCTCTTTCCTGTCATCAGCTCACAGGCCCGTATTAATGCTATCAACTCTACAGCTTGAGCCGAATTGTAATCTAGAGCAAAAGCTTCTTTTACCTCTCCTGACTCGGAAACCACAGCATAGCCACAGAGGTAGACACCGTCAGAGGGCTTTGAACAAGACCCATCGACATAAATGTGTTCTCCCCCCTCTAGGGGCGTATCCAACAGATCGAACCTAGAAGAGTAAGAGGTGGTCAGTTCAAAGATGCAATCATGTTCAACATTAAAATCTGCCATGTCTACCATACCCAAAATACCCAGCAAAGCAGGATTAATGTTTGCTGTAGTTTGAATGCTAAGATTTTTTGTTGCCAACAGAGTAGCCTCGTAACCTGAGCGTCGTTGCGCTGTCATGTGTTGTGTTTGCATGTTGTGTAAAATTACACCTACCTGATGGGATGCATATAATATTAAAGGGTGTGACAGCACAGTTTTCTCAGCCATCTGTACAATCAGAGCAGCTGCAGCCACCGCACAAAGACATGCTGGCATACCTGTGACTATGTTATCTAACTTTTTAGACAGATATGCAACTGGCCTATATGTTGAGCCATGAAAGTTGCAACAGGACCCCTAGAGCTGCACCCGCTGTCTCCCTCACATGCAAGTGAAAAGGCTTGGTGTAGTCCGGCAGGCCCAATGCTGGTGCGGTTGTGATGGCTGCTTTCAAAGCATTGAAATGTTCATCAGCTTCCGCAGTCCACTCCAATGCTGTGTTTGGCGGCGCTTTGTGATCTACCAGACCCCTCAGGTGCCTATCGTGAATCGCACAGTCAGGTATCCACTGTCTACAATAGTTAATTAGTCCCAGAATGCTTTGTAGCTCCTGTATTGTTCGTGGGGACTTAACCTTTCTGATCAGCTGGACCCCTGTGGATATTGCTCTGAGACCCTGCATCAGCACATGTCCCAAATAGGTTACCTTAGATTGAACCCATTGCAGTTTCTCTTTCGAGGCTTTAAAACCTGTTTCGGCAAGTACATTGCAAACAATTATAGATGCTTTTACACAGTCCTCCTCCGTCTCCCCCGACACGAGTATGTCATCTGCAAACTGAAGAACACAAACTGATGAAGGCATATCAGTCATTTTGGCCAAAGTTCTGTGCACTGCTGCAGAAAAGACAGCGGGTGAGTCTACATAGCCATGTGCAAGGCGTTTCCATGAATATTGCTGCCCCTTAAATGTAAATGCTAACAAAGGCTGAGTATCTGGGTGTACAGGTACAGAGAAAAAAGCACACAAATCGATTACTGTGAAATACTTGTGCGAATGTGGCACTGAATTCATAACAGTCAAAACATCAGACACAATTGGTGCGAGTGGTATAATTAACTGGTTAACTGCCCTTAAATCTTGAGTTAATCTCCAAGTTTTCCCATCAGCTTTCACAACAGGATTAATTGGTGTGTTATATGGTGAATGTGTTTGTTCGAGGACACCCTGCTTGACAAAGTTTTCAATCAAATGCTGAATGCCTTGTTCCTTATCTTTAGACAAAGGGTATTGTTTAATGTAGACAGGCTTGTTTGTTTTAAGTTTAGCCCGATAAGGTTCCATGTCAATGAAACCAGTGTCATCCCTGAACTGAGACCATAACAAAGGGTTAATCATGGTGTCCGCCCCTATAGATATGCTGCTACCGGAGGGAGTTACCCTTGAGCCGCTTATCAGTCCACTCGTAGGCAGAGGATCGACGGATGCCTGTAAACTAGACAGAAAGGAAAAAACAACCTTGTTATCAGTAAACTTAAAGTCCATGCCTAATTTATGCATCATATCACGACCTAAAAGATTTAGTGGAGCAACTGGAATAATTGTGAATTTGTGGAAAAATGGTTTAAGACCAGAGGCTGCAACCTGTAAAGGAGGTGTTACAGTACAAACAATGTCCGTTCCGGAAATTCCCACAGAGTGAATAATTTGATTAGTAATAGGACCCTCATAACTGTTAGAAGTCATAGACGAAGCATCTGCGCCTGTATCAAGCAGAAAGGTTTGAGGCTGGCCATTTATCATAAGGAAAAAATAAGGCAAATCCTCCCCATTATTTGAAAAGGTCAGGGTCATCATACATAAATCAGAACTGACATCACTCTGATCACTCTGTGGGCACCCCTATTCTTGATTTGAGGGCCACTGGGTTGGGTATGGAGCACCCGTGGTCTCATGTCTGCTCGGTGGTGTGTGTTGTTGTGTGTGTGTCTCACCAGAAATCGTCTTGCGCAACTGTCTGCACTCTCGTTTGTAATGGCCCCTCATTCCGCAACAAAAGCAGATTATTTCTGACTTCTTCCTTTGGCTAGGATGCGGCAATTGCGGATTTACAGACGTTTGTTCAATGTTCCTTTTTGCTGGATAGCCTATAAACATGGCATTCTCTGAAGTCATATCATGCAAGTTTGAAGTCGTTATTCTGATCAATTGCGCTTGTTTATGATTCATGTTATTTAACAGAGTGCTAAAAAAACAGAGGCTTTATGTCATTATTCAATGGCAATTTAGAATCTTCAACCCATGCTTTCTTAAAACGCACAAAAATTGAGCAGCTGAGTCTCTCTTGCTGCCTGTTTCAAAAGATAAGACCTGTTGACTCCCTAGACATTTATCAAGAAACACTCTTATCTGTCTAAAACAATATTTCAACATCTGTAAAAGTTTCCCAAACAACGCATGTGGGTTTGCTGTTTGTGATTTTATCATTTTCAATTGATAATCGTGGGGAAGGCAAACTTTTCTTAACTGTCTATCATTTAGCGTGTTTCCAGCTCTTACCCAGACCATTGAATTTTGAGGGTTTGTAGTTACATTAGGTTTATCAATTAATTTTTCCGGTTTTATCTCTTTTGGTTTTATCGACAGTGCTGGTACAGAGGGAGAAGTCTGTTTTTGGCAAGGGGCAGTTTTGATTTGCATACGCAACAATTTTTGTTTGTTCCGGTTTCCAAAACCTTTTTCATGTCTTTCCATACTGCATAAGCTTTATTCATGTATGGATAATCCCATGTTGGGTCTCCCTAGCATGCCCTTTGCCAATAACATACACTCATCAGAAAAGGACCCTTCCCTCGGATAGGGAATATCAATTTTCGGTTTTATTCCCTCCGACCATCCTGCGAGATTGCTAACATATGGATCTGTATAAAATCCCTGATTATTTCTGTACATACAGGCGACTGGCGTTTCGCCCGGCAGTGGCCTCGAAACAGAATTTCCCATCTAACACGGTGATAAAACAGTACAGACAAAACAAAACAAAGAAAAAACCCTCGTGTTCAATCAACCAACAGTTTCAACAGTGCTGCATGTATTATATTGTGTTCAGAGGTGGATATTAAATTCACAGTCCTTTTCTGACACCAATATTTCAATACATGCAGTAACAGTTATATCAATATTATTTTCAATTTTAACTGTAAGAATGTTATCTTTTAGAATAAACATTAAACAGATTCTTTTTTTTTTAGTAACAAAGCCTCCTCAAAGCTAACACTTCGATCCCAAATTACAGTGTGATCAAGACTGCAATAACCATTCATATTCGTGTGTTAATAATTATTTTACTAATTACTGTCGCCAGCCTCACTGGTACAACAATGGGAGAATCAACTCCCACTAACATGAATTTAAACACACAAGAATCCTACAGGGTAAGCGTTAGATTTCTGTAAGTCATATAGAACTGTATAGAAAAACGCTTACCCCTTTTATTGTGACCGATTGTCAGTGCGCCCCACAGGTCTTTGTTCTCTTTCGTTCAATGAGAGAAGAGTCTCCCCTCAGACGAGCCCCCAACTGAAAGAATGTAAACTTCTTATGTCCCCTATTTAAACAATATTCTACGGTTGAAGAGTCTAGTCGACGGAACACACAGAGTTTCAGGATCCTGGAGACAAAGTTTGACACAGACACAAGTGCTTGTTCAATCAGAGTCCAAAGTTTATTATTTTAGGACTAATACTTATAAGTTTGCATCAGGAGGCGTCATATAAAACCACCAAAACATTGGAAAATCACCAGACTTTCTGTTTAGTCTTTCCTCCTGAACAATCAGATATGATTACATATTTAATATTACAATAACAGAACAATCGTCCATAGGCATCATTAGGAACCTTGATATGGAGAACAACAGATGCTTATATCAACATAAGACAGCATAAGACATGATACAACTTTCAACGAGGTTAAACAACAAGAAAGTAAGGAGCAAATAATATGAATAGAAGTGAATAATAAAATAAAGGAATGAATATATGATGAATATTGGAATAAACATAGATGCAGTATTTGTGGAGGACAGGACGAAATCCAGATTCTCACAGTAATAATACTCAGTAGCTATCCCCTGAGCCGTAGCACCTCAAAATGTCCCAACGGCCCATTGAACAGTACTGTGAGATATGTCAAATTCATGGGTTCATAACTTAAAAATGCTACAGTAAAAATGTCTGTTTTCTTGCATGACGGTACACATCAAAACAAGGTATAACCTAGCTGTGGAACTTTGAACGCACCATGAAAGACATACTTGTACAAATACACAGTTCTGACAATAGACATTTTCTGTACATACAACAAGTGACAAAGTTTACATAAATCTATATACATGTAACTACATAGTAGAAATATAACGTGTGTTTAACGCACTGGCTAAGACCAACAGGTGTATAATAAATTGTATAAGAGCAATGGATCAGAACATTTTTTGAAAAAAAATAAATACATAGAATAAAAATAAAATATATCAATGATGAAAATAATTAATTTACATAAGAGGTAAGAAAGACAGTTAATAATAGATATGCTAAGTATAATAAAACTGTGTATAGTATGCTTTTTACAAATATACACGTAATTGACTTCATTATGCATAAACCGTGATTGGCATCTCTGGAAAAATTGTCCGTAGGGTGTGAGTGCGTGAGTGAATGAGTGAGTGTGTGTGCCCTGCGATGGGATGGCACTCCATCCAGGGTGTATCCTGCCTTGATGCCCGATGACTCCTGAGATAGGCACAGGCTCCCGGTGACCCGAGGTAGTTCGGATAAGCGGTAGAAAATGGAATGGAATGTATAAACCGTATTTCATGCTCTGCACTAGAATATTGCACTTTCAAACATGTAGGTACTATTGGATGTGATTAATATTCATGGTGGAGATAGGCTGCCTAAAAACTGTTCTATCAAAGTAATATTGAGAATGGTAAGGGGAGTGGGTGATGGAGGTTCCACGTGAAGTTCACTGTCATCTCAAGGGGCATTCAGCATGTTTTGACTAAGACAGCAAGCAGCAGCCCATCATCTGTGCTCTCTCACACACACACACACACACACACACACGTCTTATTAATATTCAACATATAATTTGCATACTGAGCATAAGCTTAAACTAGTATCTATTATGTTCAGGATATCTTTGATCTAAAAAGTTACTAGTATCTAATGATTAAGTACTAGTATCTATTGAATAAGCACTAGTATCTAATGATTAAGTACTAGTATCTAATGGAATAGTTACTAGTGTCTACACAATAAGTACTAGTAGCCTAAAAATAGATACTAGTAAACCTCAAGGGTTAAATGACAAAATGGCTTGCCATACTGCGTGTCATTTTCATTCAGTGTCAGTTGTTGAGATCAGATTGATCCGATTCACCTTTGCAGCTCCATCATTACACAAAAATACAATATTGTTGTTAAAATATAAATATTTGTATATATATATATATATATATATATATATATAATGTTGTTAAAGCGTGCAACGTCTCCTTACTTTGTGACCAATTTCTCATTTAACAAAAATCTATTTTTGAAGATCTTTTAAAGGTGTGGTGACGTGTGCTTGTTTATTGTTTATACTGTTATTATATGAGGTCTGCTTATGAAATTGACTTGGTTTTTACAATAAAAAACATCAAAATCAATAAGTAATAGGCTATTTTCTACACTGGTATTGAGGCCAGCTCTGCAAACGCTTGGTTTTAATGGGCGTGCCGCTTTGAAGACTTTATAAGTAAACGCCCACTGCTCTGATTGGATAACAGTTTGTGTAGTTGGAGCCTTCTGTGAATTTGGTTGGAGACGTAACGTTAGGTTACACATTAGCACCATTCACAGTTTTCACAAGGCATCAGTATTATCTGAAGACCTCCTGTGATTTATAAATGACCTCCACACATCAGTATTTCATGTGATGCATTCGCACGGGATGATTTTACTCAAATCACTGACTTATTTTCTGGAAGTGATGGCAAGGCTTTGTGTATAGTTTGTATAACCTATAATTGTATTGCATTTAATGTAGTGGTGGGCCGTTAACGGCGTTAACGCCGTTAACGCAGTGAGACTCTTATCGCGCGATAAAAAAAATGTCGCCGTTAATCTATTCTCAAAGTTGGGTTGGGAGCTGGGTCTATACTACGCAAGCTATGATGACTTTCACCTTGATATTTTAGCGCGGATGTATACCAGCTTAACTGCACTGTACGGGGCGAGAACGAGATTTTTCAACTCGCGTGATTCGTGTCATTCGCGGAAGCAGAAGCAGCCTCATCATCTCATAACCAGGGCTTCATTCGCGCGATTCGCGCAGCAAGTAGGTCTATTGGCTCTTTGCATTAACATATAAATCACTCGCGCTTGACACGCCATTCGCGTTTGGTCTGAACACAACATAACGTTACTGTGAAATTACCGCATCAAACGTGACGTGCTAACATGGATGCAGCTATGAAGCCGCCGGGTTTGCTTCAGGGAATATTAATTTTTAAGAAGCTTCCCAATAGAAACATCGACAAGACTAAGGTTGTTTGCACCTTGTGCAATGCGGAATTGGTTTAAAAAAAAACTTTCTCTCAACAGGTTCTGGTCTAGCTTTAGTTGAAACCAGTAACTTTGTATTGAGATCTAATGTATTATGGCTCCTGTATGACATATCGCTTGTTGCTCCCTCACTCTTTGTAAGTCGCTTTGGATAAAAGCGTCTGCTAAATGATTAAATGTAGATGTACTGTAGGAGCTCTTCCAGTCTCAAGTACCACACGGAAATCATCCCTTAGCTAATGCGGAAGTAAACACAAGTTCATCTTATTGAACATAATTTAATTTTCATCACCAATTATCATAGTAGAACAGCTTTCTCAAGCAGTTTGTGATGCATTTTGGAAACAGGAGATGAGCCCCTGGTCTAATGCGCCACCTGGCTTGAGAAACCCGTTCTCAAAGACTTACTTTTAGTCATTATTTGGGTAGCACACATATTCTGAATGCCTTCGGCAGAATTCAAATGAGCCATTTTAATCTAGATTAATCTAGATTAATTTTGGAATTAATCTAGATTAATCTAGATTAAAAAAATTAATCTATGCCCACCACTAGTTTAATGATATATGACCATTTGAAACGAACAAATGCTTCATGTTTTTCCCACATGAGTTGGAAAGTCTTTAAAAATAAACTTTAACACCGCGTTACTAATGTTGGAATCTGAAGGAAAGTTATGCATCGACTGTATTCTTCCAAAACCAGTGATGGCACAATAATTAGATATCATTAACGGCATGTTTGTTTATAGATTACTCGCTCTATCAGGATCTGCGCCACAGCTGTGTTACTTCAGAATTGTGATGCACGAACCAGTGGGCGGGGCTAGAGAAGGAGTCTTTGATATTTTTCTATGGAGGCGGTGTTTAACCTATCATTGTCATCATAGATATTAGGGATGAGTCACGAAATTCGAATATTTGTTTAGTTTTTTAATTATGGAATTTCGAATAGTGTGTGCGATCTTAAAAAAATCTTTGTGTTTTCACGCATAACGTGTTCGCTGGGCCTGATGTCAATAACAGATATAATCTCAGTAACAAGGTGTTCTAGGTTCTGACACTTACATGATGTTCACGTGAATATGATTCCCTATTATAAAACAAAAGCTGTGGTTAAAATTGTGATTTTAATTCATCAACCCTTTAATGAGAAGTTTATCTGATAATAATTCAAATAAATATGTAATGTGTTGTGTGTTATAGATCTGTTTATCAGAAGACATCAGGAGTTCAGATGTGTGTCTATGAAGAGTGACCGGTCCACTGTTATGGAGCCGACATTCAACTTTAGGTGTGAAGAGACACGTCCTGATCTCAGGTATAAAATATTTAAAAAATATGATATACCTTGACATATTTGATGATAATTTTTTTTTGGAAATTTTCATGATTATAAATACATGCTTACACAGAAAAACAATGAGTGCTTTATAATTTACTCAGTGAGACAAATACATCAAAATACAGTCTATTTTGTTATATTAACAATATAAATTGATAAGATATTGTATATGTTAATATGTTGAATACAGTAATTCAGTTCAGGATTATCAGTAATGTGTTGTGTGTTATAGATCAGATGATCAGAAGAGATCAGATCCAGAGTTCAGCTGTGTGTCTATGAAGAGTGATGCGTCTATGGATCCGCCACGCAACTTTAAGAGTGGAGATACAAGACCTGATCTCAGGTATAAAATATCAATAAAAGTATATTTATATTTTGCCCTTTTTTTGTTGATTTATTTAGTTAAAGAGTTCAGAAATTGTTGTTGTGATTGTTTGTAGTCCATTATATCCTCATTATCATTGATGTTCACAAGAAAAGACACATCTATAGCATCTATAGCATGTTATTGATTAACTCAGAAAGACGCCTTACAGGATGAAATATAATCAACATGTCTGAGGAAACACTCAGTTAAACTGACGTTAAACTGCGTTTATTTGATGAATACAGTAATACAACACATTACTGTTAATCCTTTAGTGTGTGTTATAGATCAGATGATCAGATGAGATCAGATCCAGAGTTCAGCTGTGTGTCTATGAAGAGTGATGCGTCTATGGATCCGCCACGCAACTTTAAGAGTGGAGATACAAGACCTGATCCTGGGTATAAACTATCAATAAAACATGATTTTATGATTTATTTTGTAAATGAGATTCAAAGTAGTTTTTATAATTTTTTAGGAAATGTTATTTTCATGATTATAAATACAAAGGGCCTGAGGAGCAGAATGAGCAGAAAGATTTTTTGTTTAAATCGTTCGTAAAGCCGTTTTGACATAAAAGATAGTTACTATGAAAGAAATGTACACCTGCTCCATACCACGTGTGAAAAGTGCATAAAACCACACGAAACGTTCTGTATTCATTTAGACAAACTGATGTCACTGTATTTTGATGCACTATGTATCATAATAATATTTCACACTTTCTTTTGCTCTGTTCTTTATCATTTTTTACTTTTTAACTTTGGATATAAACGCAGAGCTCTTCACTGTCCCTTTTAACACAGCCGTCCAATCACAGTGGAGAAGAGGCAGGACAAACACTACATTGAGCATTAATTGTGAATGAGCGTGTATGAGCGCCCTGTTTACCAATGATTAGATCTCATTAACACAAACACATTTTACTATAAAATCTGACGCTTACGAAGTATTTGTGAATCCGGTGGAAAGTTTTCAGGAATGTCTGTTTTATGCGCAAATTACTCAAAATTTTCTCATATATTTACCAATGTTTCATGATTGAGGACCAATGAGTGCTGCAGAATTTACTCAGTGAGACAAATACGGAAAAATACTGTCTATTTTTAATATTAACAACTTAAATTGATAAGATATTGTATGTGTGAACTTGTTTAATACAGTAATTCAGTTCAGGATTAACAGTAATGTGTTGTGTGTTATAGATCAGTTGATCAGAAGAGATCAGATCCAGAGTTCAGTTGTGTGTCTATGAAGAGTGATGCGTCTATGGATCCGCCACGCAACTTTAAGAGTGGAGATACAAGACCTGATCTCAGGTATAAACTATCAATAAAACGTGATTGTACCTTAACATATTATTAGATGATTTATTTTATAAATGAGATTGATGAGTCCTAATCCTGAGTATAAAATATCTCTTAAGAAGATTATTGATATTTAATTTAATGAGAGATTGTTTCTTGTGTGTGTTTGTTTACATTCACATTACATTTAATTCTTCAGCAGACACTTTTGTTTAAAGTGTCACACAAAATGAGAAAGAATGAAAGAAATCATGACAGCAACAGAACAAAACAGAAAAAAAGTGCATTAAAAACGTGACAAAATTTGCTAAAACACAGTATATTATTTTCTTACATTTTGAAGAATGGACAGAACAGAAAGTAAGTGCTCGTGTTAATGAGTCAGTTGTTGATGAAGGAGGAAAGTCTTCAGATATTTCTTGAAAACGGTGGATCTGGATTCAGCTGCTCTTGTAGGGGTGGGCAGGTCATTCCACCAGCGGGGAAGAGTCCAGAGAAATGAGCATGAGAGGCACCACTAGCTGTTGTTTATTAGCAGAATGCAAAAATCTGGATGACACGTATGTTAAGGTGAGCTGGGGCTGTGACTGTAGTTGAGTTCTGAATTGGATACAGGCTGAGACTGGAAAAAGTGCAGAAGGATGAAGAGGGGTTTATGTGCGGCCTCTTCGTTTTGTCTCCAGAAAATGAGGATGTCTGATCACCTCAGTGTAAATGAAAATATCATGATTAAGCCTCAGGTGTATTTTACTTTCACAGCAGTGTAAAAACTGTAGTTAACAAAATAAAAATCATTTTCAAGTGTCTGATTCTTGCTTTTCAACTGTGTCATCCAGTCGAGTCATTACAGAACCCATCTGTAAGAGGAGGAAGATTGATCAGTCGAAGAATCAACCACAAAACTTCAATGAAAACATGGATTCTGGTTTCAGGTAAATCATATTAATCATAACTCACCAAAGTACTTCATGCAAAATATACATATTCTGTCATTTATTCAACCTCATGCCGTTGAAATAAACGTATAATATTTTTATAAAGAAATATCTGTCACTTCATATGTCCCTACAACAGCATTTAGTTTTACGATAAAAAGAGACGATTGTAATATTTTGAGAATAAAGTCAAAACTATGAGCGCTGTAGCAAAACATGATCTTATTGTTTCTCACAATACATACAAAAAAAAATTCACTTAAGAAGACATTTTTAATTCACTGTGATGTGGATTAGACTAATATAATGGGTTCATGTTATTTTTGGAGCGTCAACAACATCAACTATATAAGATGTTAAAAAATGACAGTTGTAAATGATTTATCTGAATTTATCTAAAGTAATACACATCTGAGATGATCTAAGGAAAAATAATCCATGAGAGAATGAGTGAACAATTCCTCTAAACACATTATAAATGTTTTGCAGCTTATGATACAAATACACAGCAGAAGTTTTGCTCTGAGCATTTAGTTTCTAATTTGAGTAATAATTTGTTATTTTTACTTTACAGCAATGACTCCAAACCTCCTGAAGTCTTGAGAACATTTAAATCAAATCTGAGGAAGAAGTTTGAGTGTTTGTGTGAAGGAACATCAGATGAGAGAAACCAAACACTGCTGAATGAGATCTACACAGAGCTCTACATCACAGAGAGTGAAAGTGGAGAGATCAGTAATGAACATGAGGTGAGACAGATTGAGACACAATCCAGGAGATCAGCAACAGAGGACACACCAATCAAATGCAATGACATCTTTAAAGCTTTACCTGCACAAGACAAACCCATCAGAAGTGTGCTGACAAAGGGAGTCGCTGGCATTGGAAAAACAGTCTCTGTGCAGAAGTTCATTCTGGACTGGGCTGAAGGAAAGAGAATCCGGACGTCCACCTCATATTTCCACTTCCTTTCAGAGAGATCAATCTGATGAAGAACCAAACACTCAGTCTTTTACATCTTCTTCATCTTTTCTTCCCAGAGACAAAAGAAATGGAAATCTCCAGCGGTGAATATAAAGTGTTGTTCATCTTTGATGGTTTGGATGAGTGTCGTGTGTCTCTGGATTTTCACAGCAGTGTGAGGTTGTGTGATGTCAGTGAATCAGCCTCAGTGGACATGATCCTGACAAACCTCATGAAGGGGAATCTGCTTCCCTCTGCTCTCATCTGGATCACCTCCAGACCAGCAGCAGCTGATCTCATCCCCTCTGAGTGTGTTGATCGAGTCACAGAGGTACGAGGCTTCACTGACAAACAGAAGGAGGAATACTTCAGCAAGAGAATCAGTGATGAGAGTCTGAACAACAGAATCATCTCACACCTGAAGTCATCCAGGAGCCTCTACATCATGTGTCACATCCCAGTGTTCTGCTAGATTTCAGCCACTGTTCTAGAGAGAATGTTGAGTGAAGCAGAGAGTGAAGGAGAGATCCCCAAGACTCTCACTCAAATGTACACACACTTCCTGATCATTCAGACAAACATCAAACATCAGAAGGACTATGAGAAGAAAGTGAAGAATGATGAAGACATGATCTTCAAACTGGCCAAACTGTCTTTTGAGCAGCTTGTGAAAGGGAACCTGATCTTCTATGATGAGGACCTGAGAGAGTGTGGCATTGATGTAGCAGAAGCATCAGTGTACTCAGGATTGTGCACTCAGATCTTCAGAGAGGAGTTTGGCTTGTATCAGGGGAAAGTTTACTGCTTTGTTCATCTGAGCATTCAGGAACATCTCGCAGCTCTTTATGCTCACTTCTCCATCACATTGAACAAGAGAAATGTGTTTAATAAATCTAGAAGATCATATCAAGTAAAGACGTCAATATCTGAGCTGCATCAGAGAGCTGTAGACGAGTCTCTACAGAGTAAAAATGGACATCTGGATCTTTTTCTTCGTTTTCTTCTGGGTTTGTCTCTGGAGTCTAATCAGAATCTTCTAGGAGGTTTGATGACACAGACAGTAAGAAGCTCTCACAGCAATGAGAAAACAGTCGAGTATATCAAGAAGAAGATCAGCAGCGCTCGCTCTCCAGAGAAATCCATCAATCTGTTTCACTGTCTGAATGAACTGGGTGATGGTTCACTAGTGGAGGAAATCCAACATCATCTGAAATCTGGAACATTAAGTCAAAACAAACTGTCTTCATCTCAGTGGTCAGCTGTAGCTTTTGTGTTGTTGACATCAGAACATGAGCTGAAGGACTTTAAACTGAGTGATTTTGTTAGAGGAGGAAACAAAACTGAACAACTTAAAGTTCTTAGAAATCTGCTGCCTGTGATCCGTGAATCCAGATCAGTTCAGTAAGTGTGAACCGTCTCTTAACTCTTTAAACATTATTCATGAAGTCTCATAAACTTGCAGCTGCTGCACAATCTTGTGACGGGACAACAAACCATTTGACATGTGATGTAAACGTATCATCACTGCTTAGATAAAAAAGGTTTGTATAGGTATAAGGTGCCAGTCCAAATGGAACACACATTGCAGTATACTTTATCATTTATTATAGTAAACTGAAGTATAATCTCTAGATGCTACAGTGTTTTTGAACCGTACCATAGTAAATATTAAGGTATAATACAGTTAATTTATTAATTCACTATTGTAGTGTATAGAGTGCTCAGGAAACTCTGGACTTGTTAATAATGACCATAGAGAGAGAAAGTAAACTGTTCAGTGTTTTGGTTGGCCATGCAGCTCTTCTGTATTAAAATACGAGAGTAACTTTTCAGATAACTTTAGTTCAGTAAAGAATAATAACACAACATCTGGTGTGTCGTCAATTATGTGTTAAACTCTAGTTGAATCTAAACTAATCTAATCTATCTACAAGCACATCAACTTTAGTTAGTACTGTTGAAAACGTTTATAAAATCTATATGTAACGGAGGCCAGTGAGAGAGAGCTGTGTGACCGGTCACATAAATATATCTATAAAATATAACAGCACCTTACAATTTACTACAGTTTACTAGTGTAAAAACAAAAAATGTTTTATTATGAAAAAATGCAGTATTATAGAGAAAAATAACATGGATTTCTGACACAGTGCACAGCATCCAATGCAGAACACATCACTGATTTTGTTGCATTGCTCGTGTACAGTGTTAACACTTTATAGTTTGGGCGAGTAAAGCTCATCCTTTATCATTGTTACAGTTCATTTGTAAGTGACGTTCGTGCAGTCTATTGGCTTCTTCTAAACTTGTATTTAAACTTCATAATGTTCTGTACCGAGGTTCTGGGTGAGTGAAGGATTCTCTGTGAAACGGTCATGAAACATGAGATCAAACATGTCAAACTCAACATTGATACACTATCAACAAAAGTAGGAGGGTCTGGGGCACACAGGCGACTTTCTGACGTGAGCCAATTACAGAGCAGCCTCAGGTCACCTGCCTCCCAAAAGTTTGTGTACCTATATAAACTTATTTGTCCAGCGCAACACATAGAAACTATATTTGTTGTCACAGAAATTAAACCAATACAATTTAAAATAATACTTTTTATGAATGTGAACACAACTTCCGAATATAGTGTGAATAAATCTTGTTTATTTCAAAATTATTTTGCAATTTATAATATGTTGAACTCAAGTTTAACAGTCTACTTCTCTTGATAACTTTGTGGGGCGACTCAACTGCTCACAAATGTGAAGTACTGCAGATGTCAAACAGAGTTTAGTGTTCAGTGGTTTCTATGTTAAATCACTAGATGAAGAACATCATGTTACTGTATTTAAGTGTAAAGGACTCAAATCCACAAGAGTTTTCTTAATTTCTCTACAGGTTGATCAAGTGTAAAATGACAGATGAAGGTTGTGTTGCTCTGACTTCAGCTCTGAGATCAAACCCCTCACACCTGAGACATCTGGATCTGTCTGATAATAATGTAGGAGATTCAGGAGTGAAGCTGATCTCTACTGTACTGGAGAATCCTCACTGTAAACTGGACACACTGAAGTAAGATCATCTCTCTGATAGTCACACACACTGATCACACAACATTCATTCATGTTTATCAGTGTGTACTTTTAAAACATAAATCAATAATACTGTAAACACTCCATTAAATTCAGTTGTTTGGCTCGACATCAAGTGATCAGTCAGTGCTTGAAGTTCATGTGTTGAAGCAGAAAAATCAGGCGTGAAAATATGTGAGTGACTTTGACAAGGGCCAGATAGAGATGATAGAGACTGGGTCAGATCATGTTTAAAACACTTTGACCTGTCAGTGTTCCTCATTCCTGGTGAATGGACATCAGGGTCAGAGGTGCCCAAGACTTACTGATGAACATGTGGAGTGAAGCCGAGCTTGTCTGATCAGATCAGATGTGAAGAGCGTCTGGAGTTTAAAGTGATGAAAATCTCTATCACATTTCTTTAATATCAGGTGGATGATGGGTTGGTCGGAGGCAGTGTTTATGTTCTGGATAATGTTATGGTTTGAGATCATAATTCTTGTTTTAATGATGTGTGACTTCATATGTCACTTACTTTCAAGCAGCAATAAAAAACAGCGTTCATGAATACTGAAGTCAAGTACTGCGTGTGCACATTCAGAGCGTGATGTGTTGAGCACTAGAGAAAGAGTGAGATTAAAGGAGTAGTTCAGCTTCAACATCAACATTCTGTCATTTACTCACACTCTTGACATTTCAGACCTGAAAGACTTTCTTTCTTCTGCAGAACACAAAAGAAGATATTTTGAAGAATGTTGTTAACAGCCCCACATTCACTGTCATTGGTTACTATAGAAGTGAATGAGGAGCTGTGCTGTTGTATTACCAACATTTATCAAAATATCTTATTTGTGTTCTACAGAAGAAAGAAAGTCATATGAAAGTCATCAGAATGTTGATGTTGAAGCTGAACTACTCCTTTAATATTGTATTTGATCTCTGTGTCTCTGTCAGCTCGTGTCTCTCGGGGTGCAGCGGTGCTCGTGCGTGTGAACACACAGCAGACAGCGAGTGATGTTACCGGAGGAGTTATTTAGTGTTTTCATGATGAATACTGTCAGTTCAAAAGATCATCTCTCTGATAGTCACACATGTACTGATTCTTACAGTAGCAGAAAACATCAAGTGTTTTTAAAACAAAGCAGAATTTATGGGACATAAAAGTTATGAAGTGATCTGATCAGACACAAGCTCCTCTTTGCTGGTTTTGTGTATGAACAGGTTTTCTCCTCTATTCATTATTAAAAACATTGTGTCAGGTACTCTTGTGAGTTTCAATGTTTATTTAATGATGACATAACTGAGGAACATTTGTCAAACCTGACAATCACACTCGGTCACGCAGCAAAAAAACACCAAAATAAAGTGTCTCGTCATTCTTGATCATGAACTCTGGAGCAGTTGACTTGTGATAAAAACACAATCTGACCCAACAGACCAACAAAACAGACTGTATGAGAGTGTTTGTGTTGATCTTTAAAGATTCTGAGCACAACTTTAACATTCAAGCCGATCTGTTATTGTACATTAATGTGACAGTAAGAAGTTCATCATACAACACATATGTTCTGAAAAAATCATCTGAACAAGTAATAAATTCTGACACTTTATTCTGAGCAAATGAAAATGTAAATCTTAGTGATGTCATTTTATAAAACATTATTTTATATAGTCATTATTTTTATTTAATAATGTCATTCTGCTGAAGTGAGAGACTGAAGTGTGTGTTATTGTTCTCTACAGGTTGATGAGGTGTAAGATCACAGATGAAGGTTGTGTTGCTCTGACTTCAGCTCTGAGATCAAACCCCTCACACCTGAGACATCTGGATCTGTTTGATAATAATGTAGGAGATTCAGGAGTGAAGCTGATCTCTACTGTACTGGAGAATCCTCACTGTAAACTGGAGACACTGAAGTAAGATCATCTCTCTGATAGTCACACATGTACTGATTCTTAGTTCATCATCTTCTATATTCATGTTCATGGGTTGGTTGTGGAGTATTTGAGATGCAGGAATGTCATAAAAACACAAACACAAAACTTTACATTATAAGTGTATTGTGATTGTCAAAACATTTGATTACTACAATCAACATTATTTTATGTCTTTTAATTTTAGGTGAACTGACTCTTTAAATGTTGAGCTCAGATCAGACATGGACTATTCAAACAATGTTTAAGAGATCTTGTCAAAAAGAATAAATCACTGAAATCAGTTGAAATGATGTATTTAAGTATACATAAGAATCAGTGGCAGCTGCTGATCTTATAAAGAGGGGAAGCTCATTTTCGGCCTAAATCATAAAAATTGTCCATTTATTTATATGTAAATTCTGCCCTGCGTTCTTTTTCAAGAAAATGCTCTGTAACCCTGTCGTACCAACTAGGCCTCTTTTCCAGTGACTTGACCAGTGTCCTCTCAATGTCCAGCAGAGCTAGGCTGCTTAAACGGCCTTGGCCCATTGTGTTACGGGTGTAGGTCTTGAGCCGCTTTAAACAGGAGAAGCTCCTTTCTACACCTGCAGATGTAGCTCCAATTGTTGGCACTAATGAGAACAGTTTGTAAAGCTGAGGCATTGCACTGTCTAACTCCATGTCTTTAAGGAACACCAAGTAATCACACAGCTTTCCCCTGTTACTCTGCAAGTCCTGATCTGAATACAGGACTTGATGTTCAGACCTCAGTCTCCCTGAATCAAAGTGATGGCCATAACTTTTCAGGACACTTTGGAAGACCTCCTCTGGAAATGCTTGTCTCATGTCATCAAATTTCCCTGGATTGACTAATTCTAAGAAAAGCATACTTTCCAAATTTGAAAAACGTCGAGGAATCTGCTCCAAGATGTTATCAAGGATGGCCATGTACAGATTTCTGTAGCGCTCTTGGGGATCCTGCAATTGGGTCAGACGGCGCTTTCTCATGGGCTCATCTCTTGGGTCTGATGTGAGATCTGCTGCTTTGGCATAAACAGCTTGGAAAGCCCCCTCTGACCTCTTCTCTTTGACAAATGCAAGAAGAGACTCAATTATTTTCTTGCAGTAAAGAACATCCATCGCTCTCTGCTGGACAATATCATAGACCACTTCATTCTCAGAGAAGATTTGTTCATATGTGTACAACATGAACACAAACTCAAAATCCTCCAGTTTCCTCGCGAAGCCTTTGGCACAATCCAGTGTATCATCATCATCATCATCATATCTGCAATGATGTTATCAAATGTCTGCAGGATACCATCATAATTGTTTGCCACAGTGCTCACTATCCGTGATGTGAAATTCCATCGAGTAGGAGCGTTTCTGGGTAACCTTGAGCAGCCTGCAGACTCCAGAAAAGACGTCCTCTTTGTGGATTTTGAGAAAAATGTGGCAAACCCAGAGAGTGATGCAAAAAAATTCTGCACTCAGGCAAGCATTTGGCCCCCTGTGACAGCACCAGATTCAGTCTGTGTGCATAGCAATGCACAAACATTGCACTGGGGGCTATTGCTTTCACTTTGGCCTGCGGACCATTGAGAGCAGAAGCCATGACAGCAGCCCCATCATAGGTCTGTGCCACAAGCTTATCCTTAAAATTGTAGCCCTGCATGTTCTCATTTAAAACATCAAAAATTGACTGAGCATCTCGCCCCCCAGAAACATCAAAAATCCAATGAAGCGCTCCTGAATTTTACCTGCACTATCCACATAGCGAACAATGACAGAGAGTTGGGCACGGCAGGATATATCAGTGGTTTCATCCACCTGCCATCCAAAAAAGGGAGCATCCTGAATTTCATCTCTGATCTGATCAGAAATGGTGGCTGCAAGAGCAGAGATCAAGTCATTTTGAACAGTGTGTGACATACCAGAAAACACATTTGACGACTCGAATTGTGTGGACAGGACAGAGTCATATTTAGCTAATGTGCTGTGAACTCTCTGTAATTCCCCTTGTTGGATGATTCGCTACTCTCATCATGTCCCCTAAATGACAGCTCCTGCCGGCCAAGCAAGGATGTCACATCAATAAGGGGGTTTAGGAAGGCCCTGTTTTGTTTAACAGTTTCATTATGTTTAGCCACTTGAATGCGAGCACCTTCATTGATTCCATGCTCAACCCTGATCCTGCCCATGCAACTTAATCTTGCACATGCACTCACATGTTCATTGCTATTTTCATGCCTTTTATATGCCCTGTCAAAGTTTGACAGATCTCCAAACCCCAATTTTGACCAAACAACACATCCATGAGATGGTTTCATCAAGAGACATGGCCAGCAGTACATTTTCTTTTTCACAGCACTTCCAGTCAGCCAGCTAACTTTGTCATACCAGGAGAGCTGAAAAGACCTGTTACTTTTCTTTATCTTTTGCACTAAATCAATCTTAGGTGTTGATCTGCCCTGCTGTTTAATTCTAAGTTTCTCCTCGTAAGGAAGACTTTCTAATGGCTTTGCCAAAATCAGGTCGACAATATTAGCACTGTCTGCCATCATGTGCAGTTTGCTAGCTGGCTAGTTCAGACTATATGAATTAATGAACAAACGATCTAATATATATATATATATATATTTAACTCAACGGGAGGAAATGTGGGAATTATGTTAAACTGAAACAATGAATGTGGTGTGAAATTGTGTGAAATATACGATGAAGGTTGCAGCAGTTTGTCTTTCGACTACACATGCAAAATCCGCGATGGGACTGAGTTGGAAATGGAGACACAGAGTGATACGCGTCATAATCTGAAGACAACGCCCACACCAACCGTCTCTTTGCATTGCGAGAAGCTGCCGCCTCCTTGTCAATTATGATTTATAACAAAAAAAAGTCTAAAAGCTGATATGTGACAATGTGTATAGCAAACAAGCTAAAAAAACAAACAAGAAATACGTTTTTATAAGCTGTCGACCCCAGAAAACAAGCGTTTTAGGACAAAAAAGTGGATTAAAAAGAGATGACAGACCCTCCAATCATCACGCAGACGCTCAGAGTCCGGGCCAGCCCACTCCTCCATTCATCACAGAGACGCTGAGCGTCCGTGGGCGGGACATAATCGCAGCATTATCCAATGACTGTCTTGTTTCTAAGCACTGAAAAAAACTGTTTAAAGCAGCCGCATTGAAGTCAATGGACGCTGGGCTTCAACAGAGTAATGCACTGTACGCTACGGGAATGAATGAGAAGGAAATCGAGTCAGCCGACCTAAGTAGCTGATTCTGAACGAAATTGTTTTCGTTCGAGATGAACGTGTTTAACGCATTTTTAGTCAATAAAATGTTAACATAATAGTACAGATATTTGACCATTCATTTTTTGACAATTATAGGGTAAGCTGAGCTTCCCTTACAGTCTTAAAGAAATCGCGTCTGATAAGAATATATTTTTATTTTAATATATTAAGCACAACCAATAAACAAACTTTAAAAGCCACACAGTTTACTGGGACTTTGTAAAATGTTTAATGTGAAAAGCACTTAACGTACACAAACAACCAGCAGAAAAAAACTCAAATTCTGTCAAATGTTACTTGTAATAAACACAAGCTGCTGTCAACAGAAGGAGTTGTTATTCCACAGATAAAGTGAATAATGTCACGTTAAGTGTTTTCTCCTCCATAGAAGTCCATTATAAGGAAACAGTTTAATGTGGGACATTCACACACGCTTAACATGAAACTTTACTTGTTGTGTTAATATTCTGTTAGACCACTGAGACGTTATCAAATGTTTGCAGCATTAAATACACTTCAGCTTTTACACAATTATTACACACATTTGATGACACACTATAGAAACAATGGTGCGTACGGTCCTGTGTAAGAAAACAGATGTGTGGTGTGAGAGCGTGAGAACAGCATTTTAATGATGAGGTGAAGATTTAACATGATGATGAATATTATTCAGTGTAATATGTGTTTCATTCATGACATTCTGCTGAAGTGAGAGACTGAAGTGTGTGTTATTGTTCTCTACAGGTTGAGGAGGTGTAAGATCACAGATGAAGGTTGTGTTGCTCTGACTTCAGCTCTGAGATCAAACCCCTCACACCTGAGACATCTGGATCTGTCTGATAATAATGTAGGAGATTCAGGAGTGAAGCTGATCTCTACTGTACTGGAGAATCCTCACTGTAAACTGAAGACACTGAAGTAAGATCATCTCTCTGATAGTCACACACACTGATCACACAACATTCATTCATGTTTATCAGTGTGTACTTTTAAAACATAAATCAATAATACTGTAAACACTCCATTAAATTCAGTTGTTTGGCTCGACATCAAGTGATCAGTCAGTGCTTGAAGTTCATGTGTTGAAGCAGAAAAATCAGGCGTGAAAATATGTGAGTGACTTTGACAAGGGCCAGATAGAGATGATAGAGACTGGGTCAGATCATGTTTAAAACACTTTGACCTGTCAGTGTTCCTCATTCCTGGTGAATGGACATCAGGGTCAGAGGTGCCCAAGACTTACTGATGAACATGTGGAGTGAAGCCGAGCTTGTCTGATCAGATCAGATGTGAAGAGCGTCTGGAGTTTAAAGTGATGAAAATCTCTATCACATTTCTTTAATATCAGGTGGATGATGGGTTGGTCAGAGGCAGTGTTTATGTTCTGGATAATGTTATGGTTTGAGATCATAATTCTTGTTTTAATGATGTGTGACTTCATATGTCACTTACTTTCAAGCAGCAATAAAAAACAGCGTTCATGAATACTGAAGTCAAGTACTGCGTGTGCACATTCAGAGCGTGATGTGTTGAGCACTAGAGAAAGAGTGAGATTAAAGGAGTAGTTCAGCTTCAACATCAACATTCTGTCATCATTTACTCACACTCTTGTTATTTCACACCTGTATGACTTTCTTTCTTCTGCAGAACACAAAAGAAGATATTTTGAAGAATGTTGTTAACAGCCCCACATTAACTGTCATTGGTTACTATAGAAGTGAATGAGGAGCTGTGCTGTAATATTACCAACATTTATCAAAATATCTTTATTTGTGTTCTACAGAAGAAAGAAAGTCATATGAAAGTCATCAGAATGTTGATGTTGAAGGTGAACTACTTCTTTAATATTGTATTTGATCTCTGTGTCTCTGTCAGCTCGTGTCTCTCGGGGTGCAGCGGTGCTCGTGCGTGTGAACACACAGCAGACAGCGAGTGATGTTACCGGAGGAGTTATTTAGTGTTTTCATGATGAATACTGTCAGTTCAAAAGATCATCTCTCTGATAGTCACACATGTACTGATTCTTACAGTAGCAGAAAACATCAAGTGTTTTTAAAACAAAGCAGAATTTATGGGACATAAAAGTTATGAAGTGATCTGATCAGACACAAGCTCCTCTTTGCTGGTTTTGTGTATGAACAGGTTTTCTCCTCTATTCATTATTAAAAACATTGTGTCAGGTACTCTTGTGAGTTTCAATGTTTATTTAATGATGACATAACTGAGGAACATTTGTCAAACCTGACAATCACACTCGGTCACGCAGCAAAAAAACACCAAAATAAAGTGTCTCGTCATTCTTGATCATGAACTCTGGAGCAGTTGACTTGTGATAAAAACACAATCTGACCCAACAGACCAACAAAACAGACTGTATGAGAGTGTTTGTGTTGATCTTTAAAGATTCTGAGCACAACTTTAACATTCAAGCCGATCTGTTATTGTACATTAATGTGACAGTAAGAAGTTCATCATACAACACATATGTTCTGAAAAAATCATCTGAACAAGTGATAAATTCTGACACTTTATTCTGAACAAATGAAAATGTAAATCTTAGTGATGTCATTTTATAAAACATTATTTTATATATTCATTATTTTTATTTAATAATGTCATTCTGCTGAAGTGAGAGACTGAAGTGTGTGTTATTGTTCTCTACAGGTTGATGAGGTGTAAGATCACAGATGAAGGTTGTGTTGCTCTGACTTCAGCTCTGAGATCAAACCCCTCACACCTGAGACATCTGGATCTGTCTGATAATAATGTAGGAGATTCAGGAGTGAAGCTGATCTCTACTGTACTGGAGAATCCTCACTGTAAACTGGAGACACTGAAGTAAGATCATCTCTCTGATAGTCACACATGTACTGATTCTTAGTTCATCATCTTCTATATTCATGTTCATGGGTTGGTTGTGGAGTATTTGAGATGCAGGAATGTCATAAAAACACAAACACAAAACTTTACATTATAAGTGTATTGTGATTGTCAAAACATTTGATAACTACAATCAACATCATTTTATTACTTTTAATTTTAGGTGAAATGTCTCTTTAAATGTTGAGCTCAGAACAGACATGGACTTTTCAAACAATGGTTAAAAGATCTTACCAAAAAGAATAAATCACTGAAATCAGGTGAAATGATGTATTTAAGTATATATAAGTATATATTTTTATTTTAATAGATTAAACACAACCAATAAACAAACTTTAAAAGTCACACAGTTTACTGAGACTTTGTAAAATGTTTAATGTGAAAAGCACTTAACGTACACAAACAACCATCAGAAAAAAACTCAATTTCTGTCAAATCTTACTTGTAATAAACACAAGCTGCTGTCAACAGAAGGAGTTGTTATTCCACAGATAAAGTGAATAATGTCACGTTAAGTGTTTTCTCCTCCATAGAAGTCCAGTATAAGGAAACAGTTTAATGTGGGACATTCACACACGCTTAACATGAAACTTTACTTGTTGTGTTTATATTCTGAGCTCATCAGATCATCTGCACATGAAAAACTTTATTTACAGAAGCGCTCGGCTCTGTCAACACTAACTCTCGTCTTCTTTCATTTGATTGGTCACCTCACTTATTTTGACATTGAGGAGCGCTGTTAGACCACTGAGACGTTATCAAATGTTTGAGCATTAAATACACTTCTGCTTTTACACAATTATTACACACATTTGATAACACACTATAGAAACAATGGTGCGTACGGTCCTGTGTAAGAAAACAGATGTGTGGTGTGAGAGCGTGAGAACAGCATTTTAATGATGAGATGAAGATTTAACATGATGATGAATGTTATTCAGTGTAATGTGTTTCATTCATGACATTCTGCTGAAGTGAGAGACTGAAGTGTGTGTTATTGTTCTCTACAGGTTGTGGATGTGTAATATCACAGATGAAGGTTGTGTTGCTCTGACTTCAGCTCTGAGATCAAACCCCTCACACCTGAGACATCTGGATCTGTCTGATAATAATGTAGGAGATTCAGGAGAGAAGCTGATCTCTACTGTACTGGAGAATCCTCACTGTAAACTGAAGACACTGAAGTAAGATCATCTCTCTGATAGTCACACATAGGTTTGAGCCGATAGATGATGACATCGTCCATAGCTGATGGTGACATTAATCATGATGTTGGGTCGGCATCGTGATTCCCCTTCATGACGCAATTTTCATCATCAGGGGGTCTGCGGTCGTCTCCATATCCCGTCCACATACATCACATTCTCAATACAAATGACATTCTGCACATGTGTCGAGCTCATCCATTCGCCCTTATCAGTAGTTGAGTTTGATTTAGAAGCTGCGCTATCATGTGTATAAAACAATGTTTTAAAATGAAAACGTTCCTCTTTTATACTGATGTTCCTACACATGTTTCAGAAAAAAAATTGCAGGTCACATGACCGTTTAGAAACACTGGACATGCGCACACAAATGTAAACAGTTATATACACATTCAAGCTGGTTGTAGATGACAGTTGTTCTGCTTCTATACTATATATCAGGTGAAATAGAGTCAAGAGTAGTATGTGCCAAACCTCAGTATGAATAAACAGTAGAGAGAAATACCCAGATGCTCTTCTGCTTGGGCCGAGGTGTGTGAGTGTGGATCAGATGGAGACTCTATCCCATGATGCCACAGGAGCTGAGCAACAGTCAAATTAAAAATTAAATCAAATAAAAATAGTGTAAAACTATAAGACTGATATCTGTTTATAAATGTAAGGACCAATAAAGGAAATTCATGAGACTAAATGAAGTTTTTATTAACGTCAGAGTACAGGTTGTTGTTAATACATCACAGGTCAGAGAGCATGACACCACAGTACTGAGAGAGATTTAAAAGCATACGGCTCATGATTCTCTCTCGTGTTGCTGTAATGTCACCGGCTCCATCAGTGTACGCAGCGCTGCATGAAGTCAAACAAGACTTAGAACATGGATTTCCTCATCTATCCACAATGACTGCGTCCTGTAACAATCACCTGAGATTAAACTACTGAAATTTAAACTAAATCATTTTAACCACTGAGGGAACCACTGACCATAATAGCAAATATATAAACTAACTCATGTATCCAGAAACATAACTTGCAAACACAAAACACAAAATACTTTCTTTATATAGAAAAACCCATGAAGAAGTATCACACACACACACACACACACACACAATACTACACAAACCATTGGAAATCCCAATAGTCCAACATCTACAAAAGTTCCCAAATCACAAAGTGTCTCTATGGAAACAGTAATCTTTAGCAGTCCACCGTCCAGGGTGTTGAAGTGTGGAGCTGAAGTAAGTCCTTGATATCCTCTAGCAAAAAGTCTCAGTTATGGAAAGAGAAACCTTTTCTGCTCCTTTGTTCTGGGTGTTGAAGTGCTTGATGAAGTCAGTCCTTGAAATCTCTGTCATCACAACATATTTACAATGTCCTGTTGACACAGACGCATAGAACCTCCTTAATGAAAACATTGAAGAATATGAAGATATAAAGAATCCTTTTGAGTGAACACAATAATAATGTTTTTATAGTCATTTAATGATGAGAATAAAAGTTCTGTCACTTCAGACAAAAAGATGATTGTCATTGACGTAACATGTTTATTTAATAATGACATTCTGCTGAAGTGAGAGACTGAAGTGTGTGTTATTGTTCTCTACAGGTTGAACTGGTGTGAGATCACAATCACAGATGAAGGTTGTGTTGCTCTGACTTCATATCAGACTCTAGGAGATTCAGGAGTGAAGCTGGTCTGTGATGTACTGGAGAATCCTCACTGTAAACTGAAGACACTGAAGTAAGATCATCTCTCTGATAGTCACACACACTGATCACACAACATTCATTCATGTTTATCAGTGTGTACTTTTAAAACATAAATCAATAATACTGTAAACACTCCATTAAATTCAGTTGTTTGGCTCGACATCAAGTGATCAGTCAGTGCTTGAAGTTCATGTGTTGAAGCAGAAAAATCAGGCGTGAAAATATGTGAGTGACTTTGACAAGGGCCAGATAGAGATGATAGAGACTGGGTCAGATCATGTTTAAAACACTTTGACCTGTCAGTGTTCCTCATTCCTGGTGAATGGACATCAGGGTCAGAGGTGCCCAAGACTTACTGATGAACATGTGGAGTGAAGCCGAGCTTGTCTGATCAGATCAGATGTGAAGAGCGTCTGGAGTTTAAAGTGATGAAAATCTCTATCACATTTCTTTAATATCAGGTGGATGATGGGTTGGTCGGAGGCAGTGTTTATGTTCTGGATAATGTTATGGTTTGAGATCATAATTCTTGTTTTAATGATGTGTGACTTCATATGTCACTTACTTTCAAGCAGCAATAAAAAACAGCGTTCATGAATACTGAAGTCAAGTACTGCGTGTGCACATTCAGAGCGTGATGTGTTGAGCACTAGAGAAAGAGTGAGATTAAAGGAGTAGTTCAGCTTCAACATCAACATTCTGTCATCATTTACTCAGACTCTTGTTATTTCACACCTGTATGACTTTCTTTCTTCTGCAGAACACAAAAGAAGATATTTTGAAGAATGTTGTTAACAGCCCCACATTAACTGTCATTGGTTACTATAGAAGTGAATGAGGAGCTGTGCTGTAATATTACCAACATTTATCAAAATATCTTTATTTGTGTTCTACAGAAGAAAGAAAGTCATATGACAGTCATCAGAATGTTGATGTTGAAGGTGAACTACTCCTTTAATATTGTATTTGATCTCTGTGTCTCTGTCAGCTCGTGTCTCTCGGGGTGCAGCGGTGCTCGTGCGTGTGAACACACAGCAGACAGCGAGTGATGTTACCGGAGGAGTTATTTAGTGTTTTCATGATGAATACTGTCAGTTCAAAAGATCATCTCTCTGATAGTCACACATGTACTGATTCTTACAGTAGCAGAAAACATCAAGTGTTTTTAAAACAAAGCAGAATTTATGGAACATAAAAGTTATGAAGTGATCTGATCAGACACAAGCTCCTCTTTGCTGGTTTTGTGTATGAACAGGTTTTCTCCTCTATTCATTATTAAAAACATTGTGTCAGGTACTCTTGTGAGTTTCAATGTTTATTTAATGATGACATAACTGAGGAACATTTGTCAAACCTGACAATCACACTCGGTCACGCAGCAAAAAAACACCAAAATAAAGTGTCTCGTCATTCTTGATCATGAACTCTGGAGCAGTTGACTTGTGATAAAAACACAATCTGACCCAACAGACCAACAAAACAGACTGTATGAGAGTGTTTGTGTTGATCTTTAAAGATTCTGAGCACAACTTTAACATTCAAGCCGATCTGTTATTGTACATTAATGTGACAGTAAGAAGTGCATTATACAACACATATGTTCTGAAAAAATCATCTGAACAAGTGATAAATTCTGACACTTTATTCTGAACAAATGAAAATGTAAATCTTAGTGATGTCATTTTATAAAACATTATTTTATATATTCATTATTTTTATTTAATAATGTCATTCTGCTGAAGTGAGAGACTGAAGTGTGTGTTATTGTTCTCTACAGGTTGAGTCAGTGTAAGATCACAGATGAAGGTTGTGTTGCTCTGACTTCAGCTCTGAGATCAAACCCCTCACACCTGAGACATCTGGATCTGTCTGATAATAATGTAGGAGATTCAGGAGAGAAGCTGATCTCTACTGTACTGGAGAATCCTCACTGTAAACTGGAGACACTGAAGTAAGATCATCTCTCTGATAGTCACATGTACTGATTCTTAGTTCATCATCTTCTATATTCATGTTCATGGGTTGGTTGTGGAGTATTTGAGATGCAGGAATGTCATAAAAACACAAACATAAAACTTTACATTATAAGTGTATTGTGATTGTCAAAACATTTGATAACTACAATCAACATCATTTTATTACTTTTAATTTTAGGTGAACTGTCTCTTTAAATGTTGAGCTCAGAACAGACATGGACTTTTCAAACAATGGTTAAGAGATCTTACCAAAAAGAATAAATCACTGAAATCAGGTGAAATGATGTATTTAAGTATATATAAGTATATATTTTTATTTTAATAGATTAAACACAACCAATAAACAAACTTTAAAAGTCACACAGTTTACTGAGACTTTGTAAAATGTTTAATGTGAAAAGCACTTAACGTACACAAACAACCATCAGAAAAAAACTCAATTTGTGTCAAATCTTACTTGTAATAAACACAAGCTGCTGTCAACAGAAGGAGTTGTTATTCCACAGATAAAGTGAATAATGTCACGTTAAGTGTTTTCTCCTCCATAGAAGTCCATTATAAGGAAACAGTTTAATGTGGGACATTCACACACGCTTAACATGAAACTTTACTTGTTGTGTTTATATTCTGAGCTCATCAGATCATCTGCACATGAAAAACTTTATTTACAGAAGCGCTCGGCTCTGTCAACACTAACTCTCGTCTTCTTTCATTTGATTGGTCACCTCACTTATTTTGACATTGAGGAGCGCTGTTAGACCACTGAGACGTTATCAAATGTTTGAGCATTAAATACACTTCTGCTTTTACACAATTATTACACACATTTGATAACACACTATAGAAACAATGGTGCGTACGGTCCTGTGTAAGAAAACAGATGTGTGGTGTGAGAGCGTGAGAACAGCATTTTAATGATGAGCTGAAGATTTAACATGATGATGAATGTTATTCAGTGTAATATGTGTTTCATTCATGACATTCTGCTGAAGTGAGAGACTGAAGTGTGTGTTATTGTTCTCTACAGGTTGATGAGGTGTAAGATCACAGATGAAGGTTGTGTTGCTCTGACTTCAGCTCTGAGATCAAACCCCTCACACCTGAGACATCTGGATCTGTCTGATAATAATGTAGGAGATTCAGGAGTGAAGCTGATCTCTACTGTACTGGAGAATC
Organism: Triplophysa dalaica; assembly: GCF_015846415.1. Classification (NCBI taxonomy): domain Eukaryota; kingdom Metazoa; phylum Chordata; class Actinopteri; order Cypriniformes; family Nemacheilidae; genus Triplophysa; species Triplophysa dalaica. Next base: position 24,024,876 of record NC_079550.1, on the reverse strand, counting down.
CTCACTGTAAACTGGAGACACTGAAGTAAGATCATCTCTCTGATAGTCACACATGTACTGATTCTTAGTTCATCATCTTCTATATTCATGTTCATGGGTTGGTTGTGGAGTATTTGAGATGCAGGAATGTCATAAAAACACAAACACAAAACTTTACATTATAAGTGTATTGTGATTGTCAAAACATTTGATAACTACAATCAACATCATTTTATTACTTTTAATTTTAGGTGAAATGTCTCTTTAAATTTTGAGCTCAGATCAGACATGGACTTTTCAAACAATGGTTAAAAGATCTTACCAAAAAGAATAAATCACTGAAATCAGGTGAAATGATGTATTTAAGTATATATAAGTATATATTTTTATTTTAATAGATTAAACACAACCAATAAACAAACTTTAAAAGTCACACAGTTTACTGAGACTTTGTAAAATGTTTAATGTGAAAAGCACTTAACGTACACAAACAACCATCAGAAAAAAACTCAATTTCTGTCAAATCTTACTTGTAATAAACACAAGCTGCTGTCAACAGAAGGAGTTGTTATTCCACAGATAAAGTGAATAATGTCACGTTAAGTGTTTTCTCCTCCATAGAAGTCCATTATAAGGAAACAGTTTAATGTGGGACATTCACACACGCTTCACATGAAACTTTACTTGTTGTGTTTATATTCTGAGCTCATCAGATCATCTGCACATGAAAAACTTTATTTACAGAAGCGCTCGGCTCTGTCAACACTAACTCTCGTCTTCTTTCATTTGATTGGTCATCTCACTTATTTTGACATTGAGGAGCGCTGTTAGACCACTGAGACGTTATCAAATGTTTGAGCATTAAATACACTTCTGCTTTTACACAATTATTACACACATTTGATAACACACTATAGAAACAATGGTGCGTACGGTCCTGTGTAAGAAAACAGATGTGTGGTGTGAGAGCGTGAGAACAGCATTTTAATGATGAGATGAAGATTTAACATGATGATGAATGTTATTCAGTGTAATATGTGTTTCATTCATGACATTCTGCTGAAGTGAGAGACTGAAGTGTGTGTTATTGTTCTCTACAGGTTGAGGAGGTGTAAGATCACAGATGAAGGTTGTGTTGCTCTGACTTCAGCTCTGAGATCAAACCCCTCACACCTGAGACATCTGGATCTGTCTGATAATAATGTAGGAGATTCAGGAGAGAAGCTGATCTCTACTGTACTGGAGAATCCTCACTGTAAACTGAAGACACTGAAGTAAGATCATCTCTCTGATAGTCACACATAGGTTTGAGCCGATAGATGATGACATCGTCCATAGCTGATGGTGACATTAATCATGATGTTGGGTCGGCATCGTGATTCCCCTTCATGACGCAATTTTCATCATCAGGGGGTCTGCGGTCGTCTCCATATCCCGTCCACATACATCACATTCTCAATACAAATGACATTCTGCACATGTGTTGAGCTCATCCATTCGCCCTTATCAGTAGTTGAGTTTGATTTAGAAGCTGCGCTATCATGTGTATAAAACAATGTTTTAAAATGAAAACGTTCCTCTTTTATACTGATGTTCCTACACATGTTTCAGAAAAAAAATTGCAGGTCACATGACCGTTTAGAAACACTGGACATGCGCACACAAATGTAAACAGTTATATACACATTCAAGCTGGTTGTAGATGACAGTTGTTCTGCTTCTATACTATATATCAGGTGAAATAGAGTCAAGAGTAGTATGTGCCAAACCTCAGTATGAATAAACAGTAGAGAGAAATACCCAGATGCTCTTCTGCTTGGGCCGAGGTGTGTGAGTGTGGATCAGATGGAGACTCTATCCCATGATGCCACAGGAGCTGAGCAACAGTCAAATTAAAAATTAAATCAAATAAAAATAGTGTAAAACTATAAGACTGATATCTGTTTATAAATGTAAGGACCAATAAAGGAAATTCATGAGACTAAATGAAGTTTTTATTAACGTCAGCGTACAGGTTGTTGTTAATACATCACAGGTCAGAGAGCATGACACCACAGTACTGAGAGAGATTTAAAAGCATACGGCTCATGATTCTCTCTGGTGTTGCTGTAATGTCACCGCCTCCATCAGTGTACGCAGCGCTGCATGAAGTCAAACAAGACTTAGAACATGGATTTCCTCATCTATCCACAATGACTGCGTCCTGTAACAATCACCTGAGATTAAACTACTGAAATTTAAACTAAATCATTTTAACCACTGAGGGAACCACTGACCATAATAGCAAATATATAAACTAACTCATGTATCCAGAAACATAACTTGCAAACACAAAACACAAAATACTTTCTTTATATAGAAAAACCCATGAAGAAGTATCACACACACACACACACACACACAATACTACACAAACCATTGGAAATCCCAATAGTCCAACATCTACAAAAGTTCCCAAATCACAAAGTGTCTCTATGGAAACAGTAATCTTTAGCAGTCCACCGTCCAGGGTGTTGAAGTGTGGAGCTGAAGTAAGTCCTTGATATCCTCTAGCAAAAAGTCTCAGTTATGGAAAGAGAAACCTTTTCTGCTCCTTTGTTCTGGGTGTTGAAGTGCTTGATGAAGTCAGTCCTTGAAATCTCTGTCATCACAACATATTTACAATGTCCTGTTGACACAGACGCATAGAACCTCCTTAATGAAAACATTGAAGAATATGAAGATATAAAGAATCCTTTTGAGTGAACACAATAATAATGTTTTTATAGTCATTTAATGATGAGAATAAAAGTTCTGTCACTTCAGACAAAAAGATGATTGTCATTGACGTAACATGTTTATTTAATAATGACATTCTGCTGAAGTGAGAGACTGAAGTGTGTGTTATTGTTCTCTACAGGTTGAACTGGTGTGAGATCACAATCACAGATGAAGGTTGTGTTGCTCTGACTTCATATCAGACTCTAGGAGATTCAGGAGTGAAGCTGGTCTGTGATGTACTGGAGAATCCTCACTGTAAACTGAAGACACTGAAGTAAGATCATCTCTCTGATAGTCACACACACTGATCACACAACATTCATTCATGTTTATCAGTGTGTACTTTTAAAACATAAATCAATAATACTGTAAACACTCCATTAAATTCAGTTGTTTGGCTCGACATCAAGTGATCAGTCAGTGCTTGAAGTTCATGTGTTGAAGCAGAAAAATCAGGCGTGAAAATATGTGAGTGACTTTGACAAGGGCCAGATAGAGATGATAGAGACTGGGTCAGATCATGTTTAAAACACTTTGACCTGTCAGTGTTCCTCATTCCTGGTGAATGGACATCAGGGTCAGAGGTGCCCAAGACTTACTGATGAACATGTGGAGTGAAGCCGAGCTTGTCTGATCAGATCAGATGTGAAGAGCGTCTGGAGTTTAAAGTGATGAAAATCTCTATCACATTTCTTTAATATCAGGTGGATGATGGGTTGGTCGGAGGCAGTGTTTATGTTCTGGATAATGTTATGGTTTGAGATCATAATTCTTGTTTTAATGATGTGTGACTTCATATGTCACTTACTTTCAAGCAGCAATAAAAAACAGCGTTCATGAATACTGAAGTCAAGTACTGCGTGTGCACATTCAGAGCGTGATGTGTTGAGCACTAGAGAAAGAGTGAGATTAAAGGAGTAGTTCAGCTTCAACATCAACATTCTGTCATCATTTACTCACACTCTTGTCATTTCACACCTGAAAGAAAGTCATATGACAGTCATCAGAATGTTGATGTTGAAGCTGAACTACTCCTTTAATATTGTAGCCGATCTCTGTGTCTCTGTCAGCTCGTGTCTCTCGGGGTGCAGCGGTGCTCGTGCGTGTGAACACACAGCAGACAGCGAGTGATGTTACCGGAGGAGTTATTTAGTGTTTTCATGATGAATACTGTCAGTTCAAAAGATCATCTCTCTGATAGTCACACATGTACTGATTCTTACAGTAGCAGAAAACATCAAGTGTTTTTAAAACAAAGCAGAATTTATGGGACATAAAAGTTATGAAGTGATCTGATCAGACACAAGCTCCTCTTTGCTGGTTTTGTGTATGAACAGGTTTTCTCCTCTATTCATTATTAAAAACATTGTGTCAGGTACTCTTGTGTGTTTCAATGTTTATTTAATGATGACATAACTGAGGAACATTTGTCAAACCTGACAATCACACTCGGTCACGCAGCAAAAAAACACCAAAATAAAGTGTCTCGTCATTCTTGATCATGAACTCTGGAGCAGTTGACTTGTGATAAAAACACAATCTGACCCAACAGACCAACAAAACAGACTGTATGAGAGTGTTTGTGTTGATCTTTAAAGATTCTGAGCACAACTTTAACATTCAAGCCGATCTGTTATTGTACATTAATGTGACAGTAAGAAGTTCATCATACAACACATATGTTCTGAAAAAATCATCTGAACAAGTAATAAATTCTGACACTTTATTCTGAGCAAATGAAAATGTAAATCTTAGTGATGTCATTTTATAAAACATTATTTTATATAGTCATTATTTTTATTTAATAATGACATTCTGCTGAAGTGAGAGACTGAAGTGTGTGTTATTGTTCTCTACAGGTTGATGAGGTGTAAGATCACAGATGAAGGTTGTGTTGCTCTGACTTCAGCTCTGAGATCAAACCCCTCACACCTGAGACATCTGGATCTGTCTGATAATAATGTTGGAGATTCAGGAGTGAAGCTGATCTCTACTGTACTGGAGAATCCTCACTGTAAACTGGAGACACTGAAGTAAGATCATCTCTATGATAGTCACACATGTACTGATTCTTAGTTCATCATCTTCTATATTCATGTTCATGGGTTGGTTGTGGAGTATTTGAGATGCAGGAATGTCATAAAAACACAAACACAAAACTTTACATTATGAGTGTATTGTGATTGTCAAAACATTTGATAACTACAATCATATGATGCAGTTTCTTGTTTTCCTGTATCTTTGGTGTGTTCATGCTTATATTAGACACTTAAAATGGCACAAATGAAAGTCTCAAACCAAAGGAGATGTTTAATTTAAAAACAGAGGCTCATCCAAACCTTCCTAAAAAACGTCTCTTTTAAACACACCCTCACATGTGTATGTCAGTTTGTGAGAAGCGTTGAAGAAAAACGGCCAAAATGTTTACTCACAGAAAGAAGGTGTGTGTGTTCACGCTGTTGTGTTGTTGTTGCTGCGTCATGTGTTTATTACAAAAGAAAAACTACTTAGTTGGGTCTCTTAAACGAGGACACGAGTATAAATTGGTGGTTAAGTTTATTAACAACACTGTTTCAAAACAACACAAATCCAAAATCTGAGTGTGTGCAGCACATCAACACCTGGTTGTGCACAACAACTGTTTCTAAAGAATTTGTAACTGACTATTCAAACGAAAGCTTTATGTCTGTCCTACGATCACAAATGCATAAATTGTTTTATATTTACAAGTGTCAAATATTCGGCCAATCACAACGCACTGGGTAGCTGGCCAATCAGAGTACACATCACTTTCACAATGATGAGTTTTGTTAAAAATCGAGGCGTTTCAGAAAGGCGGGGCAAAGAGAAGCAACAGTAATGCACGTGTGTGAAAATAATATGTGTAAACACACGTTATTCAACCAATTACACAATAATGTTCGTTTTAGTCATCCAATAGAACCTCTTTAAATGTTGAGCTCAGATCAGAGATGAGAAATCTTGCCATAAATAAAAACACCACAGAAATCAAGAAAAAAGTTTCTCTTCTCGATTTTATTGTTAAATGATGTATTTAAGTATTTGCAAATCAGATTTTTATTTTAATAGATTAAACACAACCAATAAACAAACTTTAAAAGCCACACAGTTTACTGAGACTTTGTAAAATGTTTAATGTGAAAAGCACTTAACGTACACAAACAACCAGCAGAAAAAACTCAATTCCTGTCAAATCTTACTTGTAATAAACACAAACTGCTGTCAACAGAAGGAGTTGTTATTCCACAGATAAAGTGAATAATGTCACGTTAAGTGTTTTCTCCTCCATAGAAGTCCATTATAAGGAAACAGTTTAATGTGGGACATTCACACACGCTTAACATGAAACTTTACTTGTTGTGTTTATATTCTGATCTCATCAGATCATCTGCACATGAAAAACTTTATTTACAGAAGCGCTCGGCTCTGTCAACACTAACTCTCGTCTTCTTTCATTTGATTGGTCACCTCACTTATTTTGACATTGAGGAGCGCTGTTAGACCACTGAGACGTTATCAAATGTTTGCAGCATTAAATACACTTCAGCTTTTACACAATTATTACACACATTTGATGACACACTATAGAAACAATGGTGCGTACGGTCCTGTGTAAGAAAACAGATGTGTGGTGTGAGAGCGTGAGAACAGCATTTTAATGATGAGGTGAAGATTTAACATGATGATGAATGTTATTCAGTGTAATATGTGTTTCATTCATGACATTCTGCTGAAGTGAGAGACTGAAGTGTGTGTTATTGTTCTCTACAGGTTGAGTCGGTGTAAGATTACAGATGAAGGTTGTGTTGCTCTGACTTCAGCTCTGAGATCAAACCCCTCACACCTGAGACATCTGGATCTGTCTGATAATAATGTAGGAGATTCAGGAGTGAAGCTGATCTCTACTGTACTGGAGAATCCTCACTGTAAACTGGAGACACTGAAGTAAGATCATCTCTCTGATAGTCACACATGTACTGATTCTTAGTTCATCATCTTCTATATTCATGTTCAAGGGTTGGTTGGAGAGTATTTGAGATGCAGGAATGTCATAAAAACACAAACACAAAACTTTACATTATAAGTGTATTGTGATTGTCAAACATTTGATAACTACAATCAACATCATTTTATTACTTTTAATTTTAGGTGAAATGTCTCTTTAAATTTTGATCTCAGATCAGACATGGACTTTTCAAACAATGGTTAAGAGATCTTGCCAAAAAGAATAAATCACTGAAATCAGGTGAAATGATGTATTTAAGTATATATAAGTATATATTTTTATTTTAATATATTAAACACAACCAATAAACAAACTTTAAAAGTCACACAGTTTACTGGGACTTTGTAAAATGTTTAATGTGAAAAGCACATAACGTACACAAACAACCACCAGAAAAAACTCAAATTCTGTCAAATCTTACTTGTAATAAACACAAACTGCTGTCAACAGAAGGAGTTGTTATTCCACAGATAAAGTGAATAATGTCACGTTAAGTGTTTTCTCCTCCATAGAAGTCCATTATAAGGAAACAGTTTAATGTGGGACATTCACACACGCTTAACATGAAACTTTACTTGTTGTGTTTATATTCTGAGCTCATCAGATCATCTGCACATGAAAAACTTTATTTACAGAAGCGCTCGGCTCTGTCAACACTAACTCTCGTCTTCTTTCATTTGATTGGTCATCTCACTTATTTTGACATTGAGGAGCGCTGTTAGACCACTGAGACGTTATCAAATGTTTGAGCATTAAATACACTTCTGCTTTTACACAATTATTACACACATTTGATGACACACTATAGAAACAATGGTGCGTACGGTCCTGTGTAAGAAAACAGATGTGTGGTGTGAGAGCGTGAGAACAGCATTTTAATGATGAGATGAAGATTTAACATGATGATGAATGTTATTCAGTGTAATATGTGTTTCATTCATGACATTCTGCTGAAGTGAGAGACTGAAGTGTGTGTTATTGTTCTCTACAGGTTGTGGATGTGTAATATCACAGATGAAGGTTGTGTTGCTCTGACTTCAGCTCTGAGATCAAACCCCTCACACCTGAGACATCTGGATCTGTCTGATAATAATGTAGGAGATTCAGGAGTGAAGCAGATCTGTGAACTGAGAGATGATCCACATTATAAACTAGAGACAGTGACGTGAGTAGAGCTCATTTAAATAATTGTTTCATCAGTTCAACAACTATAAAAACTTACTCAAATAAATGTAAATGACTCTGGTGCAGCTATAAGATCAGTGTTTCTGTTTTAAGACATTTCTCATTATTTCCTTATAATGTATTTGTTAAAATCTTTCTACCCATCTCTACCCCTCTGACTAGTTTAAACTAAGAAATATTTGTATTTAGACAAAAACTTAATCAAACTTCATATGTGTTTTATTTCTGAGATTTTAGCCCAGCACAAAACAAAAACTATATTTTTCAAAACAGTTTGTGGAGCACATATGAGTTGTGAATAATAAAACACAAGAGTAAATGTGAAGTGTACAGATGAACACACTTGATGTTTTATAAGTGCAGCACAATAAGAATTCAATTCAATGAGTGTGATGAAGAGTCTGTTCACTTCAGGATTTAATACTGTCATCTTACTCTTCTTAAACATATGATTATTATTTATGTGGTGCTTTATTCTTTTATTTCCTGCTGTTTGTTTGATGGATGTTCACCTCAGTGTTTGTGCACACATGGGTAGATGTTTTTATTTGATGCTCTTGATCATTATTATTGATCATCATCATCATCATCATCATCACACGTGTGCAGTGAGTGAAAGTCTTGAGTGCTTCAGACACTGCAGAATACTGACAGACTGTAGAAATAACAACACACAATATATACACAAAACATCTACACAATAAAGTGCCAGATGACACATATAATACAGGTTATAAATTCAACAGAGGAAGATTAAAGTGAGTTTATTATTGTTGATATGTGTAGTGATGATACATTACTTCTGTCTTTGTGTTTCTCTTTTAGGACTCACAGGTGATGTCAGTAATGTGTGTGTTTAAAGGTGTGTGTGTGTGATCTTCAGTATCATCTGATGGACAATAAGAAGACGACACTATAGTGACATCACAGACACACAATCAACACACACTGAAGACACAATAACACCTCACACTGATAACACTGTTTGAAAACAATCATTCACACATTCAGTTTCATAATCCTGTGATAGTCTTGATGAAGTGACTGAAAAACTTCTTCAACAAAAGAAAATGATGTTACACAATATTGTCAGGACAGTAAACACACACAAATGTTGTGTAAACTCCAGTAGATTTGAATCAAATAGAGCAAATCTAGTGTGTGTGTTCAGAGATGTACAGTAAAGATCATCATGTGTGTGACTCACTTTATCAACCAATAAAACAAATGAATTTAAACGTCACAACATCTGAAGAAGGATCAGAAATAGAAAGAGATTGAAACTTTGAGTCTGAATCTTTTGACTTTTATTGTCTAAATGTGATTTGACTTTTGTATGGATTTGGTTTATTCTGCTGTGAAACTGAAGTTTCTGGAGTTTCAGAGACAGCTGTCAGATGATGTGTTTGGGTTTTAAGAGCTTCATGTTGATGTGCGTTTGAACACAATTCAATCTATTTGCTCGTAATGTTTTGAATCTTTGTGATATTACAGATCAGGTCAGTTAGATAATAATAAGAGAAGAAGTGTTTGTGAGATTATTTGTCAGATTCAGAACACAGTGGGATTATTGTCCACGAGTGCTTCAGATTGTTATATTTACAGGTTTACACAGAGACTGTAAGTGTAATCTTATCACACATGTATTTATTCTTCAAGTTCTTTAATTCAATTTAATTCATGTGATTGAGTAAATATCACAAAAATAAACAGTTATATTAACTTAATAAAATCATTCAGATGATTTTTCAGTGGAATATATTAAAAATAGTTAAAAAATCCAACAGTTCATTTCTCTAAAATTCACTTATATTATAGTATACTAAGTATTTAATTAACACATTATATTTTTGATATACACTTAGCATTTGTGGTCAATTCTACTTTACTCGAGTTACTCAGATTAATTTCATTTATAATTACATTTACACAATTTAAACATTATATTTCATTGATTTCACATCTTAAAAGTGTTCTCAAGTTTTTTGAGTATAAATTGTTTCACGTTAAATCTCTGTGACATCTTTAGGAGTGTGATGAAGTGTTGACAAAAATATATGAAAATCTTTCTTTGAAAAGTCAACATCGTCCTCTGTTGGTCATAATGTGGAACACTTTAACCTCAGAAAAACATTTTGTTCAGGAGTCAGTCGTTTTATTTGAAGCTTTCTAGTTTACAGATGTCATCAATATGATGAATGAGCTCAGATAGATTCTTTCTGATAAATTAATGAACCATTTAATTCATGTTTAAATTCATAAAGTCTTAGTGTTCGATAAGCAGCACTTGTCATGTTGTGAACATATATGTATAAAGCTTGATTATAAGTATTATTATAATGATAATGATAATAGAAAACTGAAATGTGACATAAACCTGATGTTTTAATGTTATAACTGCATGAATAAAAAGAGAGATTCTAATGAAATACATGCTCAATAATGAGCAATTTCTCACATGTTATAAATGTTTAATAAATGTTTTCTTCATTTATTTGACTCGAAAGCAGATTTATTGTTATCTTGATTTTGATCAGACTGAACACTTTTGTTGTGTTTCTTATATCTTCTCACTATTTGTCAGGTATTTCATTAGAATCCCTTTTTATTCATGTGGTTATAACTGCTTTATAATGCATTTGTAAGTGACTTAATAATCATTAATGAACACATTTATAAATGCTTCATAAAGGGTACCTTAGTGTAAAATTATACCAAAATATCTTTAGAAAAGTCATGTAAAAAGGTACATAAATAATGTAGGGAAACACTTTTCAGCTTCAAAACAATAATAAATGACTTATGTTATTATCACACATGATGTGGATTAGATATTTGGTCTAATGTGGTGTTCTCTGAGGAAAATGATCCAATTCACACCAAAATTTGTCAACATGAGGCCATGATACTGGTGATAAACTGTAAATGAATTTTGAATAACGCTGTTGCCATGGCGATTTATTAAAAAATATAAAAGTACTTTTCTTATATCTTTAAAGTTTATTATCCAAATACTTCAACACCTTTTACAACTATGTTTTTCTTTCATAGTTTGTCTAAAGGTTTAATAAAACGTGTTGTTTTTTGACAAGTGTTTTCAGGGACAAGAATGAAATTTAGATTTTTCTTCAGTCATTGAAAATATCAAAGAACTTGAATTTAATTTAATCTAAAATCAAGACATTATAAGAGTTTTAAAGGGTCAATGATTCAAAAAGACCAAAGATCATTTTTTACAATATAATATGTATTATTTTAGTAGCTTTCAGTATCATTGTTTATTTTAGTATTATATCTTATAGCTAGATTACAAGATTAATAAAAAATAAGATATTTAATTCATTAAATAAATTGCAATACAAGAAAAACAAAAGCTTTTGTTTAAAAAAGAAAAGAGAGTGATACATCTCTTTCAGTAGATGTGTAGGTATAGGGTCTAGTGTGCAAAATATTCATTTTTGGGTGTACACTGTAAAATCTAATAGTTGTCCTTACTTAGAAATTATTTGTTAACTTTACTCAGTTGTCAAAATGTATATATTTTACTAGTTTTTATTAAGTTAAGTTAACAATTACTTGCAGGGGAAATCAAACTACTTACTTTTCGCATTTATTATATTTTACTTAAATCAAGCAAGTAGCGGCAAGCGAAGTCATTACTTTACTACACCAGCAAGAGGCAGTGGAGAGCAGATCTTGCCTGTACGCAGAAAAGATTCCCTACATGCTTTGCGCCAGACTGCATTAGGAGAGTACATTTAAAAAAATATGATTATTTTATGTGTTTTTATTTAAATTAAAGACTTGATAGTGTTTAATGTTCACTTCTCTTAGATATTTAAAAGAGTTTGACATATTTTTCAGTTTTGTGGTTACCACTGTTTAGAAGACATGTGCATGTGATTAGGGTCTGCGAACCTCATGTGTTTGTTACCAATGAGCATAGTCTGTGCATACAGTTCTGAGATCTGTCTCCTCTTGCTTGTTTTGTGTTGCACAAGTCAAGGTGTTTGATTTATGCATTTTTAGAATTACATTTATGTGAAATAAAAAAAAGAATTATTGAATTAAAACTCTAATGATGAATGCAATAAATCCAATGGAAATTATTAAATTGGCAATAATAGTTAATTCTGATTACTCCACACTAAGTCAAAAGTACATCTGAACTATTATTTTAAGTTACTTGAACTCAACAATACCTTTTCACTTTACTTAGTATTTTTAAGGCAATCGGTTTGCATGTTTTTTTAAGTAAGATCAACTAATTAGATTTTACAGTGTAGTGTCTCTTTAAGATTCATGTGAGTAGATCACATTAGCTCATCCTTCAGATGTTTTTTCTTTTGATAGTTTTCTGGAAACAGTGATGTGTGTGTGAGGGGACTTCACAAAAGTGAAAGAAATAAATTCACATGAATCAGTTAGTGATCATATGAACTCTTTTAATCTCCTGATCTATAGAACTGAACATGTTCTCTCCGTCCCAGAACTAATTTCTTCATTTACTGTTATAAAGTCTGACTTTCTGTTTAAATGTGAAGCGTTGTGTAGAAATATTGAACACTAACAATGGATTTCACTTCCGGCACAATGTTTTGAATGAGTCATTTCAGATTTCAGGAATCACTCTTGTATGTCATTCTGGTGCATTTGACAGACGCTTTCATCTCAAATGTGATTGTTTAGTGTGATCAGCTCTGATTTAAAATGATGATTTAGATTGACAGATGATCTGTCTTACATCTGATCTCATACAAAAACAATGTTTAACAGAAGCAGAAGTTGTGCTGTAATGATGGAGTTTTATTGAGTTTATCATCTCTTCAGAGAGAGAGAGTTCAGTCATCTGTGCTCATTATATTACCTTGAATGTGAGAGATTAAAAACACATTGTTTTAGTCTTTATTAAAACCATCAGTCAGTGTCTCATCACTGTCGACTCCAAATGCCAAACACTGATCGCCGTGGAGACCTGCTGCCCGTCGCCATGACGACAGAGATGGGTGGTTGTACATTAAAGATTAATTTACTTAATCAAGTGGAAAAGAGTGTTTTTCATCAGCAGAGATCAGTGCAGTACTGCGCTCGAACACCAGGTGGCAGTATCAATTCAATTCAGAAAGCTTTATTAGCATGACAAAAATATACATTTTGTATTGCCAAAGCATTAAAACTACATAGAATCTAAACTAAATCATACAGAGAACAATAGTGTTTAGACAAAAATATAAATAAAATAAATGAATTATGATAAAAAAATATTATATTATTATTATAAAATTTGAACATTATATACATTATATACATGTGTGTAGATGTAAAGTGTGTGTGTTTACTGGTTGTTTGTGTCTCTCTGGCTGTCCCTCAGTAGATGACAAGATGACACATATCTTGCAGCTACATGACAACATTTGGCTTCTTCACCAAGAATGAATCTGAGTTTTTGGGTCTGATTAAAGGAGTTAAATTGTGGGAATATTTGATTAATTTTGAGGTAGTAATGCTCTCTGATGTCTTTATATTTTGGGCATTCTGTGAGGAAGTGCAGTTCTGTCTCCATCACTCTCATCATACAGTGTGAGCAGAGTCTGTCCTCACGAGAGATCCAGGTCTGTCTTCTCCGGCCCGTCTCTATGACCAGACTGTGTTCACTGAGTCTGTACCTCGTCAGTGTTTTCACATCACTCACTGTGCTCAGGTAGCTTGCTATGGTGTATTCACGATTAAGTGCCGAATAACATTCCAGTTTGTGCTGGTTTTTAGTTGTGTTTGTCGAATAGGTTGTGTACTTTTCTGTGTTTATAATGTGTGTGAGTGTGTGTGTGTCCTGAAGCTGACTGATCTCTGTGTGTGTGATCACAGTCAGTCTCAGCACCAGCTGAAGGAGAGGACTCTTACCTACGCTCAGCTCTTGGTGTTTCAGGGCTTTGTAATGGTATGTGTTGGGGTCGCTTGTTTTTAGGTGTTTCCAGAAGATGACGGCTCTTTTCTGAATGTTTAGAAGGAGAGGGTATTGGCCTAATTCTGCCCTACATCCGTTGTTTGGAGTTTTTCTTTGGACTTTGAGAATTCTTTTACAGAAATCGTCTTGGTTACGTATGTAACCTCAGTTCCCTGATGGAGGGAACGAGACGTTGTGTCGAGAACGACAGATGGGGTTCGCCCTTGAGAACCAATCAACTCTGACTACTATAGAAAAGGCCAATGAAATTTGGCGAATGAAATTTGCATGCCGGGCTCCGCCCCCGGATATCCGGTATAAAAGGAAGCCGGCGTGCAGCATTCATTTACCTCTTGTTCTGAAGAGCCTGAGATCCTCTCACGACTGCAGCAGAATACGATACGTGTTTGTGGCATAAGGGACACAACGTCTCGTTCCCTCCATCAGGGAACTGAGGTCACATACGTAACCAAGACGTTCCCTTTCTGTCGGTCTCTCGACATTGTGTCGAGAACGACAGATGGGGTTATCTATGGAAAACGCCACAAACGCTGTATCGCGTCACAATCTCAGCGAAGCGACGGTAACAAGCCTGGGCGTGTCAGCTCGACGCTTTCGTGAAACTTGTAACCTTCCAGTGTGGTGGTCGGGGGGTTCCAGAGCTTTCTGGGAGAAAGATGGGTACAGCCCTGACCGGTAACCTTTCACGGACGGGGCCTTAGCTCTCTACAGGCGAGAGGCCGTCCGGCTCGGGTTTACACCGGGAAAAGCACAACTCTTAATCAGAGAAGCGCTGCAGAGGCCATCTCCTACCCGTGGGGAGGAATAGGGTGGAGATATGATATGGTCTCGTCCTTGGAGGAGAACGCATGGAAGGGGCGGACTGGGTAGTACCGCGAGGTGGAGGTCCACCTGGGGAAGTTCATGGGTTACCATGTGTGGGAACCATTGTCATGAGGGTATAACAGACGGAACAGCCCACGGTGGGGGTGTTACTGCGTCCGATAGCACAGGTCCGGTTAGAACTATCTGTGATAGGTCATAAGGTTTCCCGGCCCCCAGGAGGTGCTTGCTTAGTGATGGATGGAATGCCTGTTCTTAACCAGTGTCTGGGTAAGAAGGAAGGTTGGTGAGGTACCAATTTTCTTAGCCATGTGTTTGGGTAAGAAGAAAAGGGTAGATAGCAC
The DNA here is from genome assembly GCF_015846415.1 of Triplophysa dalaica. NCBI lineage: Eukaryota > Metazoa > Chordata > Actinopteri > Cypriniformes > Nemacheilidae > Triplophysa > Triplophysa dalaica. The sequence goes on along the minus strand of NC_079550.1, from coordinate 24,009,794 downwards.
ACTGACCCAACCTCTTGGAGGGTGGGAAGGTGCTTTCGCAGGCATACGCCCCCCCGGATGCCAGTCCTACATGTCGCCACGCAGGACGTGGGCTGACACCGGGTTTACGCAAAGGTTGTTAACCCTTGCGAAGGTGTTTGGGCGTAGCCCAACCCGTAGCTCTACAGATGTCTGCTAGAGAGGTGCTTCTGCCAGTGCCCAGGAGGTGGCTAAACTCCGGTGGAGTGAGCCCTCACTGCCAATGGGCATGGGAGATTCTGAGATCGAAATGCCGTCGTAACGGCATTCACGACCCAGTGCGCCAGACTCTGCTTGGAGACAGCCTTCCCCTTCTGCTGTCCTCCAACACAAACTAGGAGCTGGTCAGAGCTACTGAAGCTCTGCGTGCGGTCCAGGACACAACACGGATGGGGTTGGGTCTTCCTCCCCAGTGGGGAGCGCCTGCAAGTCCACCACTTGGTCCTCGAAGGGAGAAGTGGGAACTTTGGGCACGTATCCGGGCCTGGGTCTCAAGATAACGTGAGAATACCAGGGCCGAATTTAAGGCAATCCGGGGACACAGAAAATGCTTGGAGGTCCCCTACCCTCTTGACGTAAGCGAGCACCAACAGGAGGGCTGTCTTACTCAGGTGAGGAAGATCGGAACCTCTGAGGGGCTCTCAAGAGGGTATGGAGCGGAGATGAGGCGGATTCCGCCCTCTCGCGCCCGTTAGGAACCTGGTGATCAGGTCGAGTTGCCCTAGAAACTTTCCATCAACTGAGTCGTGATGAGTGGCGATAGCGACTACATACACTTCAGTTTGGAGGGGAGATGTTAGTCTCCAGTCTCGTGAGAAGGGGAACACAATCCTGATCAAGCACCTCAGTGGGTCTTTTCTCGTTGAGAGAGAGAGACACCAGGACGAGAAGAGGCGCCGTCTAGAGGCGTGTGACCGCCTAGTAGATGGGGCCCTAGCCTGGGTGATGGTCTCAGCCATAGAGGGGGAGTAGCCATCTCAGGATTTTCTCGTCCTGTCTAGAGACCAGACATGGGTGTTCCAGAGGTCTGATCTGGGATGCCAGAACGTGTCCTTGCCCTGAGAGAGCAGGTCCTCTGTCAGGGGAATGGTTCAGGGGGAGTCGCTGTTCAGAGCATCAACTCTGAAGCCAAGTGCGGTTAGACAAGTGTGGTGTAACCAATACACTTGGTGCTCCTCTTCCCTGACCTTGCACAGTGTTTGTGCAAGGAGGCTCCTGGGGGGGAAGGTGTGCTTCCGCCCGTCCCGTGGTCAGCTGTGCGCCAGGGCATCCGTGCCGAGGGGGGCCTCGGTCAGGGAGTACCAAAGCAGACAATGGGTGGTGTCATGGGAGGCAAAGAGGTCTATCTGTGCCTGTCCGAACAACACCCAAAATGAGCTGGACCGGGGGTGGAGTCGCCACTCTCCGCAAGGCGTATACTGACGAGAGAGCGTGTCGGCTGTCTGGTTCAGTCTGCCTGGGATGTGTGTGGCCCGCAGGGAGCGGATCACCTGCTAACTCCACAGGAGGAGGCGTCGGGCAAGTTGTGTTAGTTACCAAGAGCGTACACCACTCTAGGCAATTGCACAGCGCAGACGGGGGCCGTCCAGCGCCCCGCGTCTGCGTGCCCGTTGCACACTGCACCCCACCCCTGCAGCGAGGCGTCCGTCGTCACCACGACGTGCCTCGTAACCTGCCCGAGGGGAATCCCCGCCCGGAGGAAGGTCATGGAAGACCAAGGGGTTAGGGTGCGTCGGCAGCAGGGCGTCATCACCATGCGCCTGCTGCCGGTGTGCCACGCTGTCCTCGGAACTTGACTCTGTGGCCAGTGTTGAAGCGGTCTCATGTGCATCAGCCCGAGGGGTCTTACCCCCGCGGAGGATGCCATGTGTCCCAGGAGCCTCCAGTTCCAACACTGACTGGGCACATGCTGCGGACAGCTGTGCCGTCATGGTGACAGAGTTTGGTTCCATACCGAGAAAGAGGATGCTCTGCACTGGGGAGAGTTTGCTCTTTTCTCGGTTGACCTGAAATCCCAATCGATCTAGATGCCGGAGCACCAGGTCCCTCTGTGTACAGAACAGATTTCACGAGTGTTTGCCAGTCGTCGAGATAGTTCAGGGACAGACCGAAAGGGAGGACTCTGTACTGATATGCCCACCCCTCGAACTCGAACCATGGGAACGGGGCAGTGTCGAGGGGATCGAGACATTAGAGTAAGCGTCCTTCAGGTCGATTGCCACAAACCAATCCTGACACCTGATAGATGTCAGGATGCGCCTCTGCGTGAGCATATGAACGGCAACTCCTGAAGGTGCTTGTTCAGGGTACGCAGACCTATGGCAACCCGCCGTGTTTCTAGGGAATGATGAAGTGCAGGTTGTGACCCACTGAACGTCTTGATTTTGGACGAACTCGATGCCTGTTTTGCCAGAAGTCTCTGGGAAACTGGATCGAGTAACCAAGACGGACCACCCGCATTAGCCAGCGAGACAGTGTGGGCAGCTCTTGAGCTCCCAGGGACTGTACAGGATGACCAAGGGGGCGGTCTGCTTCATCATTTCCACGGGGGGTGGTTCGTCGGCTGGCGGAGCTAACCATCTGTCGCGGGGGGTCCCCGGAGGGAAGGATGTCTCCGCCTTTTTACCTGCCTGGCGGGACAATGGCACGCACTGTAGGTTTGAGAGTGGTGACAACTGTCGTATGTGTACGACCTCACGCCTCGGCGTGAGGTCGGTTCGCCGAGCACAGTCCAGTGGAGTGTGGGATCGGCTGCAAGTACACCCGGGGAGACCGAAAAACTCTGTGAGTAAGTGGGCGCCAGGCCCTGAAAAGGGCCCGGCTTTGGTGACGAGGCAGGAGTCGTCACGTGCCGACCGATCAGAGCCGTGGCTGTGATGGTTCGGGCCCGATGTTGTTCTCCCTGGAGTCTTCCCGTCAGTGTCCCTTCTCGTGAGAAGTTTCCTGACGGGGTGGAGGTTTCCCCCTCGACCTCTGCTTCCGGGGTGCCGCCTGTGGGGGCACAGGAACCAGAATCGATGTCGAAGGGGTCCTGGGTTGCAGGGAAGCAGACGTCACGCGGGATCTCGGAGGCCTTCAGGCGGCCGAGTCGCGGTGAGAAAAATGTGGTTAATTGCCACTGTCTGCTTCACCGTCAAAAACTGCTGAGCGCAGTCCTCGACGGTCTTTACCAACAACCCACCCTGCGAGATGAGTGCATCAAGAAAGCGGACTTCCTTGGTATCACTCTTCTGCACAAGGTATAGCCGGGGGTGTCTCTCCTGGACCACTACCGTGGACATCGTCCGACCCAGGGCCCGTGCCGCCGCCTTAGTCACCCGTAGAGCGCTGTCAGCGGCGGCACGGAGATCCTGCATTATACCCAGGTCGGCCTTACCCTCGTGGGGCTCTCTCAACGCCTTGGCCTGGCGGACCTGCAGGATGGCCATGGCGAAGAGAGAGGAGGCAGCCTTGTCCGCGGCATTGCAAGCCCTCGACACCAGTGATGCCGAAGTCTTACGTGCTTTGGACCGTAGGCGTGGCCGATGCCCCCCAGGTGGTAGCCGTCCGCGGCACAGGTGCACCGCGGGCGGACGTTCCACTCGGGGGATCTCGACGCAGTCCTTGGCTGCCCCACCATCAAGGGAAGTAAGGGAGGTGGAGCTGGTTTTCACTGGAGCGGTCCGAGAGTGGAGCGCTCCAAGTTTTACACAGCTCCTCATGCACCTCCAGAACCCCGGGTTAGCATGAATGACATCATTTCTGCTTCCTCCTAACTCGACCGCTGGGGGTGGAGCTCGGATTCGTCAGAGTCGGATGTCAGTCTCCCTCCGATGCTGCGAGCGACATCTCATCTACGTCACACATCGTTCCCGATGTGTGTGCGTGAGAATCCGGACGGTATGCCACCGCCGTTTGGGGAACGTTCAGAAGAGCGAATCGGGGTGCGATCGGCCCGTGAGCACTTAGCTGGCGGGTTTACGTTCGCAGAGTTCCCCATACCACTAACGCTGCTAACGTGGGTGGTCATCGGGGCCGTAGCCACAGATGTCACCGCCCGGGTAGCAGACGAAATGGTGGCTGGTCAACGAACGCTGCTTCAGTGTGCTGGACGCCCACACACCTAATGCAGCGATCGTGTCAGTCCCCTGCCGCACCCAAGAGAACAGCGGGACATGTCGTTCTCGATGTGTGTGCGTGAGAATCCGGACGGTATGCCACCGCCGGTTGGGGAACGTTCAGAAAAGCGAATCGGGGTGCGATCGGCCCGTGAGCACTTAGCTGGCGGGTTTACGTTCGCAGAGTTCCCCATATCACTAACGCTGCTAACATGGGTGGTCATCAGGGCCGTAGCCACAGATGTCACAGCCCTGGTAGCAAACGAAATGGTGGCTGGTTCCCGTAGGAAGACAGCCACCCGTGACCGCAACTTCTGAATGACAATCTACCCGCAGTGCGGGCAGATGTGTCAACGAACGCTGCTTCAGTGTGCTGGACGCCCACACACCTAATGCAGCGATCGTATCCATTCCTTTCCGCACCAAAGAGAACAGCCGCGCTGGAGAATGCTCAGTCAGTCCTGAAAAGGACTTTTAGATAAATCTCACACCCTCGGAACTGCCGAGACGCCCAGGGGAAGGTCGCTGCAGGTAGGGACGATCCGCTGCTACACGTCGTAGATCCGGCAGTAGAAGAAGACGAAGAATTCATTGAATTCGTTCAGTTCGTAGTCATGAGCGAAGGCTCTGAAGAACAAAAGGTAAATGAATGCTGCACGCCGGCTTCCTTTTATACCGGATATCCGGGGGCGGAGCCCGGCATGCAAATTTCATTCGCCAAATTTCATTGGCCTTTTCTATAGTAGTCAGAGTTGATTGGTTCTCAAGGGCGAACCCCATCTGTCGTTCTTGACACAACGTCGAGAGACCGACAGAAAGGGAACTAAATGTAGAATTTCGATCGGGTGTTTTTCCCAATTTAAGAAGTCAAATTTTATAGAAGGACCCCACACTTCACTGCCGTACATGGGCGTAAATCCCGGGGGGGACGCAGGGGACATGTCCCCCTCTATCCGAGAGTTGTCCCCCCCCCTCGATCAATTAAATTCGCTATTGTCATGAATATATTGATGTTAATCTAATCTTATTGCGTAATTAGTAGAATATACAAAAGTAAATTTAGAAACTGTTGAGTTCCCCCTCCTCTGCCCCTCACAATGGTTTGGCCCAATGCCTGCTCTCCACGTTCATCTCACCTGCGCATTGCGCGCAACACATTCAGTCAGTTATGCGGCTCAGTTTATCAGTGCTTGTTGAACTCCATTAAGAAGGATATTTTATTCACTTTAAATGAAGTGATTCTCTTTAATGTATTTGATCCTGATGCATTAATAAATTAGTTGTTGCCATAAATGCTGATTAACGATTAATGATTAATGCGATTCATCAACGAGTACAACACAGAATTTAAGTTTGTTTGGGTACACGAACATGAACAAAGTTTGTTGGCGGAGCCAGCTGAACGTAACAACCAATGATGAATCAATCAATCAATGATGTCGATGTACGTTAACTTTGTCAAACAATGTTGCAGTATAAATCAGGATAACATTTTAAAGTGTTTAAAAAGTGACTCAATGTCAACATGTAGTATCAAGGGTAGTTCCTGTCTTCACAACAAAGACAAATAATATATATAAATGGAAAAAATCTTTATTGTTCACAGTTTCAATTCAGTTATAATATGACTGCAAGTCTGCATGAAACAACTATAAACCTGATGCATATTGTCGCTTGGTGACGTAGTAAGTACAATTTTGACTGTATTATTTGTGTCCCCTTCAAAAATTGCTCTTGGAAAAATTTATATGTATTGTCCCCCCCTACTGTTAAATGAGATTTTCGCCCATGCTGCCGTATAATACAATTTGTTCAATTACTGCTTTGAAAAGTTTGAGCCAGATTTGGATTGGGATGTCAATTTTAATGGATCTTTTTATGGCATAGAAAGTCCTTTGAGCTTTCTCTTTGAGTTCATTCACAGCCAAAGTGAAGTTACCGGTTGGAGTTATTTTCAGACCGAGGTAAGTGTATGTTTTTGTGGTTTCAATGGTTCTGTATGATAGTGTGAATGTGTGTGATGGTCCCTGAGATCTGGAGCGTTTCTGGAACATCATTACTCTTGTTTTTTGGAGGTTGACCGTCAGGGCCCAGGTCTGACAGTAATCCTCCAGCAGATTCAGGCTGTCCTGAAGCCCCTCTTCAGTGGGCGACAGGAGGACCAGGTCATCTGCGTAGAGAAGACACTTTATCTCTGTGTCGTGTAGAGTGAGACCTTTAAAGGGAGCGTGTTCTAGTATGTTGGCCAATTGATTAATGTAAATGTTGAAGAGGGTGGGGCTTAAACTGCATCCCTGTCTCACTCCAAGCCCCTCGGGGAAGAATTCGGTTCTTTGGTTTCCAATTTTAACCGCACAATGGCTGGCTGTGTACATTGATTTGATAAAATCATAGAATGTTTCCCCTATTCCACTGTCGATAAGTTTTAGGTATAATCCTTCATGTCAGATTGAATCGAATGCTTTTTTGAAATCAACGAAGGAACCAAAATTTTTTGTTTTGTTTTTATGTACATATTTGTCAATTAGTGTTTGTTTAGTTTGAAACGGTTTTGTTGGTTTTGGCGACTGGGCTTTTTTTGGAATATCATGACTCGAGTCTTTTTAAGCTTAACCGATAGGGCCTCTCTGTCTCTCTCTCAAGATTCAAAGGAGCTTTATTGGCATGATAATTTTTTTTACATTGCCAAAGCACAAGATTAAATATAAACATGCACAAATATTAGATTAAGATCTGTCTCTCTCTCTTTGTCAGGACCGGCCCAAGCCTTCACGAGGCGCTGAGCAGAAATTTAGGTGGGCGTAACCCTATGCCCAAATACAATTGACTATTTTCAATGTTTTACACTTAAAACCTAAAACATCCGATTTTATTAGTTGTAGCTGTGTTTAAGATGTAGGAATGTCCTTAAATCAAAAACACATAAACCTTGCATTTAAAGTGTATTGTGATTTTCAAAACATTTGATCATTTCATTACTTTCAAATTTAGGTGAACTGTCCCTTTAAATTTTGAGCACTGACCATACAAAGCTTGTGGAATTTATTGTTCAATGCATTTTAGTTATTTTCAAATTTTTATTTTAACCACATCCAATAAACACCCTTTTAAAGCCACAGAGCCCTTGTTTAGTGTATTTACTTGATAACCATTCAATTAATTTACAATATGCACACAATTATTCCTAACATTCTCCCATATAAAACGCTAAATTGACAGATAATATTGACACGTAAATTACATATTTTTAATCTAAATCAGCACTTTGTCGTTTTCAACAGTGAATACTGTCAGATGATTCAACATTTCTATCGTTAAACACTAAACACTTGTCAAATATTGAATGTTTTTTGTCACTGACAGTATGCGGTGTGTTTCACAGCACTCCTTCAACTTTAAAACTGAAGCGTTTTGCTGAACTACAGCTGAAGATGTGTCAACAGCTCCGTCTTCTTTGATTTGATTGGTCACTGCTCGGCTCTGCAGCCAGTAACTCCCACCTCCTTTCATTTGATTGGCCACCTCACTTGTTTTGCTATTGCAATGATGCGTTTAATCAGAAATTTCAAAGAAATTACACACACCACAGAACAAATAGTGGGTACAGCCCTGCGTGAGATAAAATGAATGTTTGTTGTGAATTTATCACAAAAAAGCTATAATTTCATGTGCTCTTGGGGGCTCCTTAGTTTCGGCGGGGCCCTAAGCAGCTGCTTAGTTCACTAATAGGGAGGGCCGGCTATGATCTTTGCATCAGTAATAAACACCGATTTCTATTTGATCAGAACTACATTCAGGAAAAGCCTTAATGACAGAAATTCTGAGGTTTTTGAGGTGATTTTGTTTCTATAAAATAAGATAGAGGAGGGTTAAGCTGTTACAGCACATGATGTCCTCGTGAAATGATAACGTGTGATGTGAAAATGACAGTGTTTTGTATGAATGTCATATAGAGCCGTTTCTCTTCCGTGTGCAGGAGAGAGAGATAAATAGAGTATGCATAGATGGAGTGATAGAGACGCAGCGGTGAGGTGTGTTAGAGATGGAGTGATGTCAGCGGGGCTTGTTACTTATTGATTTTTTTAATGATCCTGCTGGACTGCTCCCACAGGAGCACTTAACCGGAGAATCATCTCTCACTTGGTCTCATTTCCCCTCAGCACTCGCCGGGCGGCTGTATTCTGTATTCTGAATGTTTCCACCGCTGGAAGCTTTAAAGATGTCACCTGATGACCGGCGATCACAATGAGATGTCTTTACAGTAATGATGCAAAGTCCAGTTTGTGTAGTGAAAAGTTGTTGCATGTTTTATCACATAACATCTATCCATCGGTGGTCACGGCTCATTGGCTTAACAGTGGCATCTCTGGACATCACACACTGGGTCTCATTTATCAGTCTAACATACAGTCAGGTCCATAAATATTGGGACATCGACACAATTCTAGCATTTTTGGCTCTATACACCACCACTATGGATTTCAAATGAAACAAACAAGATGTGCTTTAACTGCAGACAGTCAGCTTTAATCTGAGGGTTTTACATCCAAATCAGGTGAACAGTGTAGGAACTACAACAGTTTGCATATGTGCCTCCCACTTGTTAAAGGACCAAAAGTAATGGGACAATTGGCTTCTCAGCTGTTCCATGGCCAGGTGTGTGTTATTCCCTCACTATCCCAATTACAATGAGAAGATAAAAGGTCCAGAGTTCATTTCAAGTGTGCTATTTGCATTTGGAATCTGTTGCTGTCAACTGTCAAGATGAGATCCAAAGAGCTGTCACTATCAGTGAATCAAGCCATCATTAGACTGAAAAAACAAAACAAACCCATCAGCGAGAGAGCAAAAACATTAGGCGTGGCCAAAACAACTGTTTGGAACATTCTTAAAAAGAAGGAACACACCGGTGAGCTCAGCAACACCAAAAGACCCGGAAGACCACAGAAAACAACTGTGGTGGATGACCGAAGAATTCTTTCCCTGGTGAAGAAAACACCCTTCACAACAGTTGGCCAGATCAAGAACACTCTCCAGGAGGAAGGTGTATGTGTGTCAAAGTCAACAATCAAGAG